>NC_037672.1:170917984-171217984 GCF_003255815.1 Theropithecus gelada | reverse complement strand
TTCATACCCTTTGACCACTTTTTAATGGAGTTTTTGGGTTTTTTCTTGTTGATTTAAGTTTCTTATAAATTGTGGATATTTTGTTACGCACATAGTTTGCACATAGTTTGCAAATATTTTCTCCCATTTTGTTGGTTGTCTGTTTACTCTGTTGATAGGTTTTTTTTTTTTCCTATGCAAAGCTCTTTATTTTAAGAAGGTCCCATTTTTAAATTTTTGTTTGCTGCAATTGCCTTTGGCATCTTTGTTTTTGGCATCTTTGTCATCCTTGTTCCCTTTTATCCCACTCCTTCTTCAACCCACTGCAATACAGCTTTCTCCCCTGCCTTGCCACTGAAACTGCTATTGTCAGGATTACTGGTGAAATTTTTCATAGATCTGGTGGGGAATTTTCACCACTTGTTGATCCACTCATTCCTCAAACACATTTTCCTGTTGATTTCCTTAATTCTAACCTCATTTCCTTTCAGATATTTTTTATAGGTCCTCTTCTGCTTGCCTTTGAAAGAGAAAATATTTCCTCAAGGTATAGTCCAAGCCACCTTCTTTTTTGCAGTGCACACACTCCACCAGTGATTTATCAACTTCCATGGAAATAAAACTCAAATCATTAGGCTAGAGTTCTCTGTTGAGCCCCAGCCTTGTGTGAATACTTGTCTATTGGGCACAGCTACTGTGATGGCTTCTGGACATTTAAAGCTCAACATGTCCAAAACTGAACTCACCATCTTCACCTTTCTTCCAACCAGCTTCTCCCTAGGTGTTCCCTTTCCTAGTGAACAACATCACTCTCCAACCAATTACTCAAGCTGGAAACCTGAGTTTTTCCCTCACTCTTTTCTCTCCCTCACTCTCATATTTAGCCAAAAATCAAATTTTGTTTAACTTACCTCCTAATCATTTTTCAGATGTGTCTCTTTCCAACACCCCGCACCACTGCCCTATTCTGAGTCATCCTATTTGCTCACCTGGGTTATCACTGCACTTGCTTACCTCCATTTTATACCCCAGGTTATTCACTACAATGCAGCCAATAGCTTTAATGTGCCACTGTGGTCCATACTGAACTGTATTACAAAGATCCATAGGATCCATATTTTAATTATTTTGACATCTCTCCCCTTTTCCAGAACACTCTTAGCTGTCTTCATTGCCTGGGCAGCTTCTGTTCATCCATTGTTTTTTAGCTTTTACATCTATATACACACACATACATATATATACACACACATATATACATATATATCTTCCACCAGAAATTTTTTCCTGATTCAATTCAGGAAATTCAACCTCCTCCCTCAGATGATGCTTGGTGTGTGAAGTGAGATTGGATACTTGACAGATAGAAGAATCATATGAGCCATCCGTGAGCTCTTAAGAGCATCAAAAAGGTATCAACATGTTAGAAACAGGGTTACAGAAGAACACAGTGGCACATTAAAGCTCTTGGACTTAAATGACAGTTTAGAAATTCAATGTTTTTGCTACCTCCCTGGGAATTGAAAGAGAAGAGAAGGGAGGGCAAGGGAGGGGAGGGGAGGGGAGGAAAGGGAAGAACAGGGGAGGGGAGGAGAGGGGGAGGAAGAAGAGGGGAGGAAAGGTGAGGAGAGAGGGAGGAAGAGGAGGGGAGGAGAGGGGAAGGAAGAGAAGGGGAGAGGGAAGAGGAGGGGGGAAGGGAGGGAAGAGGAGGGTAGGAGAGAGGAGGGAATAGGAGGGAAGGAGAGGGGAGGGAAGGGGAAGGGAGGAGAGGGGAGGGGTGGGGTCACACATTTTAAGCTGAGAAACATCATTAAAGAGAGAAAGCAAAAACAAAACCAACTGCTACCTTGAATATTGGCTATTGAAGACAGAAAACCTTCTGGCCTAGACCATGATACAGTGAATGAGTATGATTTGAGATTTCCCTGCAACAGTTGTGAGCACTTACATTATCTGGGAACATAAATTCTTTACAATCTCCTAGCAGTCACCAGTTAATAGAAATTACATTAAAAGATTCTAACTTTACTAGCAATATGGGTTGGAAAATTACATGTCAATTTCCAAGTCTGTCTGGGCAGGAGTTCATCTTAGACAATGTGGTCTTAATGGCGTTTATAAGAACATCTTGGAAAGATAACTTTGTTTTGATGAATTAAACATTCTCAGCTGAGCTCCTACAAACAAACATGTAACAGACTACAGAAATCCCAGGGAGTTTTATCAAGTAATACTATCACTCACACTCTGGCTTCTGGGCTTTGTCTTTGATACAAATTTACTCAAACTCTGTTTCAAATTAATTATTTGTTAGAATTCTAAGGTAAAGGTGGCTTTGCTGTAATGAATGTATTTTTACAACTTGTTCCTGGGATTAATTGTTGATTAACAAGCTTGCTTTGATCTTTGTAAATCTTCTTTGTTTCATTATTATAGATACTTAGGAAACATTTACCAAAGAATTATTGTGCTTAAGGGAAAATTTCATGTCAGGTGGTTCTCTTTGAATGCCAGCAATGCATAATAGAATGTGTATAATCATAGCAAACAAATAGCCACTGTTAATGTATTTGCTGACTGGAATCAATTTCCCAATTACTCTTAACTCTTGTATAATTCAGATCCAAGATCAGGCCTCTCTGACTCCTGAAAAAATTAACAATCTTGACTCAACCCCTCAATTTCATAACCTCACAATCCAAAGCCTTCGTCAAAATCTGTGAATTCCTAAGGGCCTATCCAGACAGGCATTTTAACATCAAAGCTGTATTTTTTCCTCAGAAGAATTATGTCAGTTACTAAGACTGTATTTTGTTACTGAGATCTTTTGGATGACTCTATTAATCTTAAACCCCTACTGTCCAATAAAGACTTAAGATCTCAGTGAAACATTTTAATAAATAAAAGTTTATTCTTCCGAATACCCAAATCACAAAAGGATAAAGATTCATTTGCTCCATTTCTGAGTCTACTCCTCTAGCTTAAGATCAGATTAGGCGGAAAATTATTATTATTTTTTTCACAGCCAGGAACCTGCACACCTAATACCTGCAATACAGACTCTTTTATTTTAGAAGTAAGGCACAAAAATGACAATGTGGGTACTGCTACTACCCAGAGGAAAGGGATCCGGGACAGAGCATGCACTATTCCAAGCTCTGGTCACAACATAAAAGCAGAGCTTCGCAGCTCTGCAGCTCAGAGAAGGCACGAGCCCAGCAACACTGTGTAGCAAAAAGTAGTGGACAGCCTCCCTGCTGTGCCCCACACACTCCATGCTGCCCGCTCTTCTTAGAACACCCTTACCCTGGACCACCTTCACCTCCATCCATCCTTACTCAAATCATATCTCAGTGACGGCCGACAACCACTGTGAAAACTTCCCTCCCGTCCCCCGCCCCGGCAGTCCCAATCTCCCTTACTCTGCTCTCCTCTCCCCTTTTCCTCATACTGCTAAGTAATCTTCTCCTTTATTATTTTTATTGTTTACTGATGGTTTTTCTGATGGCATGTGAGCTCCACAAGGTCAGGGATCTGTTATTTCATAAGCCATTCTCTCTGCTTCCTCTCTTCACTCAATGATTTTTCTATCTAGCCATGACTTTCTGACCTAGCATTTCCCATTCCCTCATGTTACTGATCTTGCTCCTCCCCTAGTGTGAGGGCCAGCCCCTTAATCCCACCACTTTGTCAAGCTCATTAGTACCTTTACCACTTCATCACCTCACTGTTCAGCCTGAGACACATGATCAGCAACTTTAAGTTGTTTGGAGTCCCCGGCAGCTTCCATCCTTTAATTTTCAGTTCTGCTAATCCCTAGCCCTGGGAAACCTACTTTCTACAGTTCCACCCTCAGCCCCCAAACATTAAAATAAAAGTCACACAATTATGCATCAGAGAAGCACTGAAACATTTTCTACCTAACTTTACAGCAGCTCCCCCTTCTTTTATTAACCCTCTGTGGATCTCTCCCTCCAGCCCCTGCTTGGATCTTTTTGCTCAGTCCTTAGCTACTCAGTCTCACCACTCAGCCTGGGTCTTGCCACTATAATGACTAAGAAGACAAATTCCTTTTCACAAAATCCTTCATATACTTTCCTCCACCTCAAACCAGCTATGCATCCACAGAACTCTAAATATCTCTGTATTTTCAGGTGCCTACTCTTCCTTTACTCCTTTTTCAGAGGAAGAGGTGCCCACCTTCCCCTTGCCTGAATCAGCCTCTCTAGCTGTGTTAAGCGTATTCCCCATCTTCCAACTCTTCTGGAACTTCATGCCATCAGACAAATCCTTCTTCACAAATCTTCAATCTCTTGCTTTTCTTCTCCTCTGCCTGTAATTGTTCTTATAGCCTGCACAATTCTATACACCTTATCTCTTATTCTTATTTATCTTCGAACTACCTACATTCAATATTTTCTCTTTTGTATCCATCTTTTAATAGATAATTTACTTTAATCAATGTACTTTAAATCTTTTAATACAAAGACTCTTCTTGTCCAATCTCATTATCAAATCCCATTGCCGTTTCCCAATTCCCATCCGCCTTGACGTCTGTGGCATTTGCCACATTTAATCAGTCCTTCTTCAGCCCCTCTTCTTGTCTCTGTCCCAGGCCTTTTCCTATTCTTCTGCTTCAATACCCACTTCTTTGTGGGTGTCCTTTGTGGTTTCTCTTCTTTCTTCCACACCACATATCAAGAGGTAGTACAAAGCTTAATCATTGATATCCTGATCCCTGTCATCATTTTTTCTCTCAGGGATCTTAAACGTTCTCAGTGCTTACAAATCCGTTCTTCAGCAAGCCACATTTCTCCTGAGCTTATCTGATGGTAGTAGACTATCAGAGCTGGAAAGGATGTTGGGGGTTACCTTGTCCAAAATTCCCTTTTGAGATTGTCTGAGATGACTGAACCCACCATCACCAAAGAACAAGGAACAAAAATTCAGGATTTCTCATGTGCTAGTAGCATAAAAAGAAGGAATTTATCTTTTAGTCCCACTTCTATAACCAACTCGTTTGGTGGCATTTGCAAAATTATTAAATCTCTTGGAAACTTATCTTCCACTATGTCTAAGATGAAAAAATTTTAACACAATAATTGCCTCTAAAATCCCTTCAAGTATTAATTGTTCATTGATCTACGATTCTTTGATGCCTGATGCAGGATATCACCACATGATGACAGTCAATCGTGTCCAGACAAAATCATTTATTTTCCTTTTCAGTAAAATGATATCCACTTTCCTTGGGATTTTCTTATCCTGGTGAATGGCACCATGATTCTCTCAGGAACTGACTATACCTGACCCAGTTTTGTAATTCTCCAGATTCACTGGCCCATAGTTTTCTGGTGATCCTCCAGAATGAACACTTGGCACTTGCCATGTTCTTGTAACCACAGAGAGGAAACTGATTCTCTCTGGAAAGAGATTCTTTGGGCAATGTTACCTCCTCCATGAGAGAGGCTGGGTCCTTAGAGCCCCATCTTCCAGTTGCATTGAAATTTTCTTTGAAGATGTGTCTTCCTATACAACCGCACTATAAACTCTTTGAAGACAAATGTTTTATACTCTTTTGTTTTCCCATGGCTAACAGAATGTTTGCTCAAAATAAATACTCAGACTTTTCCTTCCTTTTTATTAAAAAAAAAAAAAATGTCATGTAGTGGCCCTAAAGGTTAGGAAGAGTAGAAAGGTAATGCTTACATAAACTCCATTTCTAAATTTCTGAAAGACAGGAAAATTTGGTTTATCATTTTTAGGCTCTGCCAACATGTATATAAAATTTTCAACTCCTTATTGAGTTGGAAATAAATTGGTAAAATGAGGTTGATTGAATTATGAATAATAAAAAAAACCACCAAACACCAAGCACTAGTGATTTTTCACATCATTCAAGAAAAGATTATTACCGACTGGAGAGAAATATAACAAAAACTTAACTACGAGTAGGTAAAAGAGTTATGGATGATTTTAATTCTTTGAATTTTAGAATTGTTTCAAAATGTCTACAATTAAATATTTCCTTTACGGTTCAAAAACTAACTGTTGTTTTCAAAAGAGAGGAGCATTTAAATGTGTTTCCACTGGCCAGGTGCAGTGGCTCACAACTGTAATCCCAGATCTTTGGTAGGCCGAGGCAGGCAGACTGCTTGAGGCCAGGAGTTTGAGACCAGCTGGTCAACATGGCAAAATCCCGTCTCTACCAAAAATACAAAAACTAGCCTAGCATGGTGGTGCATACCTGTAATTCCGGCTTATTGGGAGGCTAAAGCACAAGAATTGCTTGAACCCAGGAGGGAGAAATTGCAGTGAGCTGGGATCATGCCATGCACTCCAGCCTGAGTGACAGAAATTAGAAACTCAAAAGAATGCAACCATTTGTCTCTTATCTACCTATGACCTGGAAGCTCCCTCCCCACTTCGAGTTGTTTCGTCTTTGCCTTAAGTTGTCCCACTTCTCCAGACTGAACTAATGTACATCTTATACATACTGACTGATGTCTCATGCCTCCCTAAAATGCATAAAACCAAGATGAGCCCTGACCACCTTGGACATATGTTATCAGGACCTCCTGAGTCTGTGTCATGGCATGCATCCTCAACCTTGGCAAAATAAACTTTCTAAGTTAACTGGGACCTGTCTCAGATTTTCTGGGTTCATACTCACAAAGACCTGTCAATTAATATTAAAGTGTCTAAGGCCTTAAGGTTCTGGGAGCCAACTGATGACTCATAATCTGTAATAAACAGATGGTGCTAATAAAACATCAGTTCCTTGGAGTTGTACATACTGAAGCAACACACAGTCAGAATGAACCAGAATTAAAAATACAGACTGGGACTATATAGGCACACAGTTCTCATAAAAGCCATGTCAGCAATGTTCTAATCTAGTTGTCCTTTGTGTCCTGGATGAATTTTTAAAGACTCATATCAGACTTGGGGAGGACTTCAAATTCATGGAACTAATTGCATGTTTTTAAATGACCATTGCACGAGTAAGATTAACTGGAATTGGTCATGAAAGCTACATGAAAACTCAAGATTTACAATCCCATCAATGTGGTAGGCAGAATAATAGCTTTCTAAAGATATCTACATCCTAATCTCTGGAAACTGTGAATATGCTATGTTACATGACAAGAAGGAATTAAGGTTGCAGATGGAATTAAAATTGTTAATAAATTAATGTTGAGAAGGTGTATTAGTCCATTTTCATGCTGCTGATAAAGACATACCCAAGACTGGGTAACTTATGAAGTAAAAGAGGTTTAATGAACTCACAGTTCCACATGGCTAGGAGGCCTCACAATCATGGCAGAAGGCAAAAGCCACGTCTCACATGGCGGTAGGCAAGAGAGAGACTGAGAACCAAGCAAAAGGGATTTTCCTTTTTAAAACTATTAGATCTTGTGAGACTTATTCACTACCATGAGAACAGTATGGAGGAACCACTCCCATGATTCAATTATCTCCCACTGGGTCCCTCCCACAACATGTGGGAATTATGGGAGCTACAATTAAAGATGAGATTTGGTTGGGGACATAGGCAAACCATATCAGATGGGGAGACTGTCCTGGATTTTCTAGTGGGTAATAGGTAATTATATGGGTCCTTATAAGTGAAAGAGGAGTCAGAAGACTGAATGTCAGAGTAATATGCTGTGAAAAAGACTAGACTGTTCATTGCTGGCTTTGAAGACAGGAGAGGGCTAGCATGAAGCAAAAAGTGCAGGTGGCCTCTAGAAGCTGGAAAAAGTAAGAGAATGAATTCCCTTGGTGCCCATAGAAAAAAACACACCCGACAAACTCCTTGATTTTAGCCTGGTTGGGACTCATTTTGACTTCTGACTTCAGAACTATAAAATAATAGATTTGTGATGTTTAAAATCACTAATTTTTGGTACTTTGTTACAACAGCAATAAGAAACTAATATAATCAGCCAATATTTTCAATCCCTGAATGATTTCGTTTGAATGCCTGCTTTCTACTTACTATTACATAACAGTTTAACTCTGTTTACAACTTCATCTGCAAATACCGCCACACTTCTTCAGGGACAAGGGTCACGATTTATTTAGTTTTGTATCCTTAACAACTAATGCATATCCTGGTTCATAGAAGTTAAATAAAGTAGCCTTTTCTTACCTTACATGGCAATAATGTGACTGTCAGCTGACAGTCATGGACAGCTGCATCCTTAGGGTACTTGAGACACAACATGAGAGAGTTTGAGTGTAATAATTTGCCTCAAGCATTACCTCATTTCTCTCTGGTTTTTACTCTAATCATAAAATTTTAAAGATGGACAATGGTAAGTTATGTCCACTGCTTTCATTTTAGATGAGGCACAGATTGGTGAATTATTCTCATAATCTCAACAAGCATTAAGTCCTGAATCAATCTTTTTTCCAAAACAAAATGCTGACTGGAGGCATTCAAAATTACCTTCATTGGTAAGTGAGAGAACACTAGTAATACTTCATGTCCTGACAGCAAACTACCAAAGTGACCTAGCTAGTATGAAGAAAAGAACAACCTTTTCATCTGAAAGGAACAGCCCCTTGGTAGTGGGGTGGAGGAGACATTTTCTTAATACAACATAGCAAAATGCCTGAAGTTAGTATTTTTATACAAAGAAGGAATAAAAATATTTTACATATAATTTGCTTATATAAAACAAATCATCCTCCAAGTGATTTGTTTTAAAAATATTTATTTTCAAAATGATTGTACTACTTTTTCTGATTCAATCTTCAAGCTGTGGAAAAACAGAAATGATTTTCAAATGTCTGGCTGCTCACCAGTAAACTATTTGAAAAAGACAAAGACAACAGGCTGTTTAGATTTACCGTCAAAAATGCCTTCGGGATGAAGTGTGCTTTGTCCGGGTCAACATCAAATAGAACTTTCTTATATTGGTACATCTTTACCACCAGAATATTCTTAGTTTGTATACATAGTTACAAACTATGTATATATAGTTATACATAATATAACTATGTATATATAGTTATACATATAGTTATACATTGTTATATTTACTTATATTATTATTGTCTTTGTACTTTTATTTTATAAAATTTTATATAATTATTAACTTTGTAGTCAATCTTGAATTCAATGTTCTGTTCTTAGGTTGAGTCAGGAAGAACAAAATACATGCACAATGTGTTTCATGGGGTCAAAGATTCTTTTTCAGAAAATAAAGTAAGTGTTCAACTGGTCTTAGAATATTATCATCAACTTGAAATTTCTACATATTTTTCTCCTTTCTTTCTCTCTCAGTTTCTTAGATCCTTTGTCTTCTCTGTTGGCTGCTTCTGCCTCCCCACCTTCTTACCCATCATTTCATCAAGCATTAGCAACTTTTTGTTACTGATAAAGTCTGAAGAGGGTTGAGTTGACAAATGTTGTGCCTTTAATAGTCAAAAAATACAAGAACAATTTAATCCTGAAACATGGTGATATGGAAGAAGATGGAGGTTTGAGAAGCTGTTTTTATTTAGATCAGTGCAGGCAGATTGTTCCTTGTTTTAAATATAATGCCTGGAATTTTTTTAACTCATGCTCATCTTTACCACCAGAATGTTCTTAGTTTGTATACATACAGTCAATTATCTTATATTTATTTATCTTATTATTACTGTCTTTGTACTTTTTATAATTATTAACTGCCATCCAGTGACTTTTCTTTAAAGGTAGTGAAAAGCATTTCACTACAATATTTCCATTACATCTATTCATTGCAATAGTTCAATTGCATTAAAAACAAAACAAATTCCACTAAATTTCAGATAGATAGGCAGCAAATATATAACTTGACAAAATCCTAAATACTCTGAGTCAATTCAATGGAGGAGTAGGGCAATCTTTAATGAGTTAAAATAAGAGCATTATATTTTACAGTTGTTGGTAGCCACCAAGGTCATCTAGTCAAACTACATTGATTCATAATTTTGAAAACTAAGGTCCTATATTAACTGTCTTTGCTGACCACAGTGGTATGAAACTAAAAAACAAGAACAGGAGGAATCATGGAAAATGAACAAATATGTGGAAATTAAATAACATGTCCCTGAACAACTGTTGGGTTAAAGAAGAAATTAAAGGAGAAATTTTTAAAATCTTGAGACAAATGAAAATGGAAACACAACATACCAGACTTATGGGATATGGTAAAAGCTGTTCTAAGAGAGAAGTTTATAGCAATAAGCATCTACATCAAAAAAAGAAGAAAGATCTCAAATAAACAACCTAATATTATACTTTAAGGAACTAGAAAAAGAAGTATGACTAAGCCCAAGGTTAGCAGAAGAAAGGAATAACAAAGATCAGAGCAGAAATAAATAAAACAGAGACTAGAAAACCAATAGAAAAGATGAATAAAATTAAGAAATTGGTTTTTAGAAAAGCTGAATAAAACTGACAAGCCCTTAGCTAGATTAAGGAAAAAGAAAAAAACCCAAATAAATAAAATTTAAAATAAAAAAGGAGACATTACAACTGATGAGAAAGCATCATGAGACTACTATGAGCAATTATGCACTAAGGAATTGAACAACCTACAAAAAAAATAATAAATTCCTAGAAACATATAACCTACCAAGCTGAATCATGAAGAAACTGGAAATCTAAACAGACCAATAATGAGTCAGAGTATTAAATCAGGCTTTTTAAATCACCTAAAGAAAAACCCAGAACCAGATGGTTTCATAACTGAACTCTATGAAATATTTTTAAAAAACTAATACCAGTTCTGCTCAAACTGTTCCAGAGAATTGAAGAAGAAAGAATACTTCCAAATTCATTTTATTAGGCCACATTACTCTGCCACTAAAACTGGACAAAGACACTATGAAAAAAGAAAACTACAGGCCAATATCACTGACAAACAGATGCAGAATTTCACAACAAGATACTAGCAAACCATATTCAACAATACTTTAAAAGGATCACTCACCATGATTAAGTGGGATTTATCTCTGGAATGCAAGTTTGGTTCTACATATACAAACCAATAAATGTGATTCACCATATTAACAGAATGAAGGACAAAAAGTGCATGATTTCCCAGTTGAAATAGAGAAAGCACTTGACAAAATCCAGCTTCCTTTTATGATAAAATTAGGTGTAGAAGGAATGTTCCTCCAAACAACTAAGGTCATGTATTAAAAGCCCACAGCTAACATTGTACTTAATAGTGAAAAATTGAAAGCTTTTCCTCTAAGATCAGAAAGAAGACAAGGATGCCCAATCTCACCACCTCTGTTCAACACAGTACTGGAAATCCAAGCCAGAACAATTAGGCAAGAAAAGAAAAGGCATCTGCATAGGAAAGGAAGAAGTGAAATTGTCTTTTTGCTAACATGATATTTTACATAGAAAATTCAGAAGACTTCACCAAAAACCTGTTAGAACTAATGAACTAATTCAGCAAAGTTGCAGAACACAAAATTAACATACAAAAAAAGTAGTGTTTCCACATATTAATAACAAACTATGTGAAAAATAAATTAAGAAAACAATCCCATTTGTAATAGTGTCAAAAATAGATAAATAAAATGCTTATGAGTAAATTTAACCAAAGAGATGGAAGATCTGTATACTGAAAACTATAAAACATTGATGAAGGTAATTGAAGATTACACAAATAAAAGAAAACATACCCTGTGTTCATGGATTTGAAGGATTAATATTGTTAAAATGTTATACTACCAAAGCAGTCTTCAGATTCAATGCAACCTCTATCAAAGTTCTAATGTCATTTTTCACAGAAACAGAAAAAACAATTGTAAAACTCATATGGGTCCATAAGAGACCCCAATAGCCAAACCATTCTTAACCAAAAAGAACAAAGCTAAAGATATCACACAACTGGACTTCAAAACATATTGCAAAGCTACAGTAATCAAAACAGAATGTACTGGCATAAAAACAGACACATTGACCAATGGAATGGTACAGAGTGCCCAGAAATAAACCTACACATCTACAGTCAATTTTGACAGAGGTTCCAAGAAGACAAAATGAGGAAAGGGCAGTCTCTTCAATAAATGGGAAAACTGGATATCCACATGAAAAAGGATGAAAAGTACCTTTATTTCACTCTTATACAAGAATAAAGCCAAAATGGATTAAAGACTTAAATGTAAGACATGACACTGTAAAGCCACTAGAAGAAAACACAGGGGGAAAGTTCCATGACAGAGTCTGGAACAATGACTTTTCAGATATAATCCCAGAAACACAGGCAACAAAAGCAAAATAGACAAATATAATTGTATTGAACTAAAAAGTTTCTGGGCAGCAAAAGAAACAATAGAGTGAAGAGAAAACGCACAGATTGGGAGAAAATATTTGCAAATTATACATCAGATAAGGGGGCTAATATTCAAAATATACAAGGACACAAATTACTCAGTAACAAGAAAACAAATAAACCTATTTAAAAATGGACAAAAAACCTGAATAGACATTGCTCAAAAGAAGACAGAAGTAGTTAACAGATATAAGAAAAAACTGCTCAACATCACTAATCATTAGAGAAATGCAAATCAAAACCACAATGAAATATCACCTCATACCTACCTGTTCAATTGGATTAAAAAAAAAACCAAAGTTAAGTGTTGCAAGGATGTGGAGAAAAAGAAACCCTTGTATACTGGTGGTGATATTATAAATTAATACAGCCATTTTGGAATACAATATTGAGCTTCCTCAAAAAAACTATAAAAAGAATTACAATATAATCCAGCAATCCCACTTTGGGGTACAGTATATACCCAAAGGAATTGAAATCAGTATTTTGAAGAGATATCTGCACTCCCACCTTCACTGAAGAATTTTTCACAAGAGCCAAGATATGGAAAAAACCCAAGTGTCTACTGAAGCATGAATTGATATTTTAAATGTCATATATATACACAATAGAATACTCTTAGGACTTCACACACACACACACACACACACACACACACACACACACACACAGTGAGAAAGAGAGAGAGAGAGAGGAAATTCTGGCATTTGTGACAACGTGGATGAACCTATAGGACATTAGGCTAAATGAAATAAGCCAGGCACCGAGAGACAAATGCCATATGATTTCACTTTTATGTGGAATCTAAAAAAGTCAAATTCATTCAAGTAGAGAGTAGAATGGATCAGAGGCTGGCAATGATTGGGGCGCAGGAGTAGACAAGGAAAGGGGAGATGATGGTGAAAGGGTACAGAGTTTCAGTTAGACATAAGGAACATAAGGAACATGATCTACTGCATAGCATGGTGACTATAGTTAATAATAATGTATTATATATTTTAAAACAGTTAAAAGAGGATATCAAATGTTCTGTGAGGGATATGTTAACTCACCTAATTTGATTATCCTACCATGTATACATGTATGAAAATACTACATTGGACCCCATAAATATATACAATTATTATTTGCCAATTAAAAACGAAACTAAGGTCCATATAATTTAAATGAGGAGCATAAAGCTACAAAACTAGTTGGAGGCAGAAATGGCTCTGAACCCTTTTCCCTTTACTCTCAGACCAATGGAACATTGAGCACAGAATATTAATCACTGTCTTTGCTACTATGAAGCCAGTGTTCTTGGTTTCCCAAAGCACAGGGAATAGAAAAATAGAATTCCAGTTCCCCAGAATGTAACTCCAAAGGAAAAATATCATGGTGTTAGCACAGTTTTACTTGACTTTGGATGCCCCAGTAAACCTGTGAAATCACTTTAAATAATCTAAAGGCATGCAAATTCCACTCCGAATTGTGGGAATGAACTGAAAAAAAAAAAAAAAAAACTACAAGTCTGAGCATTCCAAAATAATGGCCTAGCTATTTGAAGGATAAAAAACTCAAATTATGACCAAATAAGAAGATCACAGAGGTGGTATTCTTAATACTGCAAAAATCAAGTTAGAATTTTATGATGCCTCTGTGGTACCAGAATATAGTGTTGTGCCAGAAATAGGCTTCTCAGCTTTGCGGTTCATAAATGGACTGAAGTGCCATATACATACAGTGCCATATACATACAGATTGTACTACATTTGGAGTGTCCTTGTGAGTTCCTCCCATACAGAATATAATTTGGAGTGTCCCTGTGAATACATTTGGTGTCCCCCAGACATTTGGTGTCCTCCGGAATACATCTGGAGTGGCCCTCTGAGTTCTTCCCATGCAGAATATCAGAAAACATTATAACTGGTTACTCAAGCTATGCTCCTGGCTATGTAGACCAGAGTAAAGACAATTTATATACATTGATATACAAAAGAAAGAACAGGGGATAGCCATACCTGGATCTGACCCATGGAGACCCCTGAATTCTACCTGACAAGGGCATAAAGTAGCGAATATCAAACTTTTTTCTTTAAAAGGCCATATACTGGAAATTTTAGGCTGTGTTAAAAGTACACAATCCTGCCATTGTAATACAAAGCAGCATGAATGAATGTGACTGTGATCAATAAAACTTTATGGACACTGAAATTTGAATTTCAAATACTTTTCATGTGTCATGAAATGTTATTCTTCTAATTTCTTCTTAGCCATTAAAAAATATAAAAACAATTCTAAGTTCATAGGTCATTCAAAAACAGCATTATCTCCAATTTATGCTTCAACAATTATAAATCATTTTAAACTTGTTTGTATTTTGAGCATACATAGCCACTTTGATAATAAGGTCTACATACTTACTTTCTAGTGTGATACATAGTAGGGATCAGAAAGTAACTCTGTTGGCTTGGAAGGCTGAGATTTGGTAGATAAGTTCCACCCTGACTTTGGAGTGTGGTGATGTAGTAAAACAATTAAACACATGTGGCTGACCTTTTCGGAGGGTCAGTTGGATGTATCCCAGAGATCACCCCAGGAATGCATTTTCTGGTTCCGACCAACCTCTTCTTCTAAAACACCCCTTTGAAGACGTTGCTTTAGTAAATCCTAATAAAACACACTGTGTGGAAGGTAAGAGAAGAAAATAAATAGGGATATAGCAATGCTAGGGCTAACACATCACTTACAAGTTTCTGAATAGGTTATCAGATCATGGGTTAATTATTTGTAAATATTTGTAAATAAAAAGTATTTATAAATATATGTATATTTTTACAAATATATATACACAAATATTTATTTATTTATTTATTTATTTACTTTGGGACAGGGTCTCACTCTGTCACCCAGGCTGGAGTGCAGTGGCATGATCACTGCCCACTGAAGCCTCAACCTCCTGGGCTCTGGTGATCCTCCCACCTCAGCCTCCCAGGCAACTGAAACTATAAGTATGTGCCACCATGCCCAGATAATTTTTGTATTTTCGGTAGAGATGGGATTTTGCCCTGTTGCCCAGGTTGGTTTAGCACTCCTGGGCTCAAGCAACCTTCCTGCCTTGACATTTCAAAGCACTGAGATTAGTCGTGAGCCACCAAGCCTAGACAAATATACTTTTAATATAAAGAACAATTATATAGAACTTTCAATAGCAATCCCCAAAAATTCTGCTTGAGACTAACTAGAATATAGATTGTTATTTTATTTTATAGTTTTTTCTTACCAGTGACTATCACAAGTAGAAAATTGAAATTAAAATCTCTTGCTAATTTCTGTTTATTCTATGATCTCCTGAAGTGTGAGTTTAAAATGTTTCTTTCAGTTCAGATTTGACTGAACATTCTGTGGAGCACCCACTCACTGCAGATAAAAGGTGAAAATGCTTCCTTCCATTCAGGTTGCTCAGAGGGCAGACACGCCTCATTTTAGTCATCCACTATGAACTGAGTGACAACTCATTGCTATAAATATCTCCAGATCTCCTGTTCCTCTCTGCTCCAACCATAGTTCCTGCCCCTATATCCTCAGCATTTCCCCAGTGCCCTATGAATTCATTTCCGAAGTGTCTCTTACTTTATTTAAATCTCTCACGAATTACCAAAGCCCATGTTACAAGGAGGAAGATTCAGCTGGGCAGGATCCCAGGAGATCTAGGGCTGGTTCTAAACTGATGACCTTTTAGCACATGTCTCTTACTTCTGCACTCAGACCCAAAATAACACCCTAGGAGGAGAGAACGCATAGAGCAGGCGTTAGATACAAAATAAAGAAACATCACCCACCAGTGACTGTTATCTGAAATTGTATGTTTATGCAAGTAGGGGATGATTTTGGCCAATTTATCTCATTTCAAGGAAGATAAACCTTCACTACAGTTCTGATTGAAGATTCCCATTGAAATCATAACCTGAACTAAACAACAGAAAGGAATAAATATCTAGTTCCAGGGGATTCAATTTTCTCAATTTTTCTGAGCAAGGGGTCTATTGAAACTTTTATCTCATAGCAGCTGCTACGCTGGTCCCCAGGAGGAACTGAAGGACTCTACTTTTGAAGTGTCATACACAACTTTTCCTTGCTATGAAGAAACATACTTTCCAGCCACTACAAAAGTAAAAATTTTCCCCCGACTCTCCCTGGAGAATACATGCACAGAAAACTGAATTCATCTGTTCTGGTGCTGCTTGGAGGTATGAAAAATAAAGTAAAAAAGAAAAAGAAAACTGTATTCAAAAGGAAAACAATAACCCATTATTTTCTAAGCCAATGGTATATTTGCTTCTTAAAAAGTCAATAGTAAATTCTTAGGAGAAATAGGTGTTACTTTATTTTATTGAAACTACCGGTAAGATCAAGTTTAGCCGGAACGGTGAATTGGATCTTTACCTTCAGCACTGGCCCAGCCTCCTCTCTGTGTCTCTCACATCTGTTTTGGCAACCCCATTCCTCTGAAGCACTTAGAGCTTCATGGTCTTCTTCCAACCCCCAAAGAGCTGCCAAGCCTTTAAAAAGAGAATAGTCATTGATGGATTGTATAAAATTGAAAGTCAAATTCACTTTGACCCTGGTAATATCATAATTCATTTATTCTGGAAAGAAAAAAAATAATAGTAATTTGTTGCTTACTGTTGTGGAGCTGGGAAGTTCAAGCTAAAGCTCCCAGCAGATTTGGTGTGTGGTTAGAGCTCATTCCTCATAGATGTTGCTTTCTAGGTGTCCTCACATGGAAACGGGGCAGACTCCCTCAAGCCTCTTTCATAAGGCCATTAGTCCCATTCATGAGGGTGGAGCCCTCCTGACCTAATCACCTCCCAGTCTCTACCTCTTAATACTGTTGCATTGGAGATTAGGTTTCAACATTTGAATTTTGGTGGGACACAAACATTCATATTGTAGCAAGAGGCACACATAAAATAAAGCTAAAGCACATACAAATCTGTGACTTACATAGAAAAACATATACTAACTTATAAAAACCAAAATTGCTATATATAGTTACATTAATGTCAAACAAAATAGACATTATAACAAATGACCTAGTGCTACAGGTGTTAATATGGTTGATTCTTACAAATATAATATCAAGTTACAGAAAAATACATACAGAAAAAATGTATTTATATAAAGTTAAAGAATATACAAAATTATTACATAATGTTTGGCAATGTTTATATACGTCATGAAGTAATAGGTGAGGAAACACAAACAGCCTTGGAAGTTTTTGCCTGGCCATGCGTATTCATGGTATTATTTTCTATATTCTTTGGTACATTTTATATTAATTAATTTCCTCTGTATTATACATTGGTATACCTGGTATATATATATGTGTGTGTGTGTGTGTGTGTGTGTATACACACACACACACATATATGCATAATATATCTTTTAAATAAATAAATGGAAGTAAAAAATGTTAACATTTTGATTTGTTTTAAAAATTATGACTGTGTTTTTAAACCAGAAGAGCTTTCTGGCAACGTCATCTGGAAATAAAACTGCACTTGCCAGCTGCCTTTAAATTATCCTGCTCATTTTCTCTATCTTTCAGACTTGTAATCAGAGACAGATCTGGACATGTGAGTTTTACTTTTCCACTGTACACTTATAATTACTACCAAAATAGTTATACTCTCTGATGGGCTCCAAACGCATTGCCTAAAGCTTATTGCTTAGTGGGTTTACTTTCTAAATTGTTTGCTCCAACTGATCCTATAAGAGTCAAAGACACAGGGATCTAAAAGATGAAATAACCAAAAATTATCTGCTTGAGTATTTCCTGGGCCAAGTCAATCAGTGCCTCTCTCTCTCTTTCTGCCTCTCTCCTTTTTCTTCCTCATGCTCTCTCTCTCTCTCTCTCTCTCTCCTTTTCTTAACATAGAAAAGAGAATGAAGAAACAGAAACTATGTGGCCCTGGTCCCCCTGTCACCCTTTCCACAATGCAATCCTTAGCTCATCTGTCTTGTGTTTTACCATGAGGACTCTGGGAGCAAACTGATCACTGCATGCTTCCTGTATGCTCCAGTCAGGATCTAGCCAAAAATGGAATCACAATTCACAGCTAATGTACAGGAATAAAAGCTGCTATTTTTCCTATCAGATGTCCTATAAATTGTAGTTTATTTTCCCAGTAGATTTATACAAGTTGAACTTTATTATTATTGTTTTTAACTGGTTTGAGTACATATGTTTTAATAAGTCATTTGGTCATAAGCAGTCCATACCTTGTGAACCAAACCACATGGTGAAACAGGTTATGCAAACCTAATTAGTCCTACTGGGAGTTTGAGGATGCATAATTGACTCCCTAGATGCCTCAGTGTAGCATCGTTATGTGGCATTTTTCTATGATGTGGTTGGAAAGGTAACATATATTTTACTCTTTTCCATGATTAGGAAAATGGAAACAGGGGTCAATTTTAAGTCATCTCAATTCATTACATATTTCCCAATTAATTTGAAGAAAGCAGTTCATGATACACTCAAATATTTACCTGTTTTTGCAACTGTGTTTGTTAAATTGTGTAGCTATGTTTGCAATATTTTTTAAAAATTAAAAGAACTTGGCCCGGTGCGGTGGCTCACGCCTATAATCCCAGCACTTTGGGAGGCCGAGGTGGGTGGATCACGAGGTCAGGAGATCGAGACCATCCTGCCTAACACAGTGAAACGTCGTCTCTACCGAAAATACAAAAAATTAGCTGGGCGTGGTGGCGGGCGCCTGTACTCCCAGCTACTCAGGAGGCTGAGGCAGGAGAATGGCGTGAACCCGGGAGGCAGAGCTTGCAGTGAGCCGAGATCGCACCACTGCACTCCAGCCCGGGGGAAAAAACGAAAACCCCCCCAAAAAAAAAAAAAAAAAAAAAAAAAAATTAAAAGAACTTGAACATCCAAAAATGAGGGCTTTATTAAGTAAAGTAAGGCATATTCATGTAATAGAACACGCTTTTAAAATAATGTTTTAAAATAATATTTACTGGCAAAGAAGCAGGTTCATAATATATTGCTAAACAAAAGAAGCATGATGTCTTTATGTTTACAAATAACAATAATATGAAATCTGAAGAATATACAGTAAGATGAAGATAACAGTGATTACTTCCAGGCTGTTGTTGGTATAAGTGACTTTTTAATTCTATTTTACTTACCTATATCTTTCAATTATTTCTGAACAATTATATATTCAAATATTACCTGTGTAAAAAAAATACAAAGAAATCTACTTGATTGAAAAACACTTACATTAAAATATGGAATGGGACATTCAAGCATAAAGAAAGTTCTGATTTTTAAAGATGGAAAGCACTTCAGAATGTAAAACCTCAATTTTCTTCCTGCATTAGGTACATGAGAAAAGGGATCACTGATGATATGATTTGGCTGTGTCCTCACCCAAATTTCATCTTGAACTGTAGTTCCCATAATCCCCACATGTCATGGGAGGGTCCTGGTGGGAGTATTTGAATCATGGGGGTGGTTACCCCCATGCTGTTCTCATGATAGTGAGTTCTTATGAGATCTGATGGTTTTATAAGGGGCTTTTCTCACTTTACTTGGCACTTCTCCTTCTTGTTGCCATGTGAAGAAGGATGTGTTTGCTTCCCCTTCTGCCATGATTGTAAGTTTCCTGAGGCCTCCCCAGCCATGCTGAACTGTGAGTCAATTAAACCTCTTTCCTTTATAAATTACCGAGTCTCAGGTAGGTCTCTATTAGCAGTATGAGACAGAACTAATACAATTGGTAACAAGAAGCAAAATGACTAGAAAACTTTGAGTCAGCCATTTCCTTAAGTAAGATTTATAAGATAGGCCGGGCGCGGTGGCTCAAGCCTGTAATCCCAGCACTTTGGGAGGCCGAGACGGGCGGATCACAAGGTCAGGAGATCGAGACCATCCTGGCGAACACGGTGAAACCCCGTCTCTACTAAAAATACATAAAAAACTAGCCGGGTGAGGTGGCGGGCGCCTGTAGTCCCAGCTACTCGGGAGGCTGAGGCAGGAGAATGGAGTAAACCCGGGAGGCGGAGCTTGTAGTGAGCTGAGATCCGGCCACTGCACTCCAGCCTGGGCTACAGAGCGAGACTCCGTCTCAAAAAAAAAAAAGATTTATAAGATAGTACCAGCTGAAGTAGGGACTAGAAGAGATTAGTCAAATCAAGCAGCTACTAATTAATTCAAGGGCCAAATATCCTTATTATTCTGATTTACCAACCATCCAGATAAGGTATATTCAAAGAACTTCATAAATTGTGACAGTTGTTAACAATCGGATTGGACACTTGGGAATGCCCAAGGTAAGGATGGAGCCTCCAGCTTGAGAAAGAATGGTGATATACCTCTTAGTATAGAATTATTTTTGTGGATTTTCGCTTACTGAAAGAGCACATGGCCTTAGGCAATGCACTTTGATACATGTGGTAAAAATAACTATTGTAATTTTTTTTTTTTAAATTTCTTGGATTAGGTGGTTCTTCCTCTGAAAAGAGATGAGAAATTTTAAAAGATAGTGGTTTGTATTCAAAATGGGTTAGCATTTATAAAAATGAGATTTGCCTTTCTTCTAACATTATTATATTAGTAGCATGGTCATCTAGGTGCCTTGGAATAGTGGTAAACTCTACAGATAAAAATATACATATAAATAAATAAATATTTATATAAATATATATATAAATATATACTAAGGATTATCATAAATATTTTCTTAAAATCTGAGTATTTTCAATCAGTTTTTGCATTTACCTAATAGTCTCTGAAAGATCTCTAAGCTTTAATAGTTCACTTACTTTGGCTGAGTGAACTTCTGAAATGCACTTCAAACTTTTGAAAACACCAATATGATCCTGTCCCTCACACCAACTACCTATGCTTAAAAAACATAACTGACTCTCCATTATTAAAACAGAAATTCTTAACTTTATGGTGAGGTTGCAGATTTACTCACACAACATTCAGATATGTTAAAAAAAAAACTAATAAAATAAAAATATAAAAAACTCCTTTATTTTCTATTTACTCTTCTGGTCTTCAAATACCTCATCAGTAAAAGACCTCATTTACTTAAAAGACCTCATTTTCAGAAGTATCAGAGGAAAAAGAATCTGGTAAGTCAAAAGATGGAGAAATTTTGATGCATGCTCATTTAAACAGTCTCTAAGTAACTTAGGCTGTTTAAATGAGCCAGGAAAATCCCAAATCAGAGTTTTTACCCTCTCTTAACCTTCCTCCTAGATGACAATGAAGTTTATGAGAAAAGTAAAGATAACACAAGATCTCATGCTGCTGGAGGATGAAGAAATAAGACTGTTTGAAACCCCTCAGAGTTCTGTGGGTCCTGGCTGACCTGTGCATGAAGTGGTTGTTATAGGACTCTCCCAGTAGTTATCATAAAGTGCTACTGTTCCCATCATCCTTCTTTTCTGCTAGCCTTGACCATACCAAATCCCCAAGTACCATGCCCTCTTTGCTACATGCTAGACTCTCCAGGTCTCCCAGTTCACCTTGTACCCTCAATATCAAGATAGCAGGCTGAGCATTGTGGCTCATGCCTGTAATCCCAGCACTTTGGGAGGCCAAGGAGGGTGGATGACCTTAGGTCAGGAGTTCAAGACCAACCTGAGCAACATGGTGAAACCCTGTCTCTACTAAAAAATACAAAAATTACCAGGCATGCTGGTGGGCACCCATAGTCCCAGCTACTTGGGAGGCTGAGGCAAGAGAATTGTTTGAACCTAGGAAGCAGAGTTGGTATGAGCTGAGATTGCACCACTGAACTCCAGCCTGGGTGACAGAATCAGACTCTGTCTCAAATAATAATAATAATAATGATAATCAAAATAACATAAGGATGCTTCTGTATCTCTTTTATGTCACATCCCCTGCTCCAAGTAAACAGGTGCCTTATGCTGGCATCTACACATTGTATATATGAAAAGGCAAAGAGAAAAAGATGCATTAATATTTTTCAGATTGGAAAATCTTCTGGCTGCTAGTCTACTCCTCTGGTCTCATCTGGCAGCATGTAATTCTAGCCACATAGGTGTTTTATCAGTCTTTCAAACTTCCACTTCCTGCCATCATGGAACTTAATTTACCCTTCCATGTGAAACAACCACAAAAGTGAACAAGACATAAAACAATGGTTTGTAGACACTGGTAGCACAGGATTGCAATTCCTGCGACAAGGAAAGCAACCAAGGTGAGCCCTGTAGTTGGATCAGTTCACTGCCTGAAGAGTTTCCAGGCTGCAGCACAGGGAGGGTGCAATGGTTTGAATGTGTCCTCTCCAAAATGTAGGTGTTAAAACTTACTGGCCAATGTGAAAGTATTAAAAGGTGGAGCTTTTAATATGCAATTAGACCATAAGAGCTCCTCCCCTGTGAGTGGGATTATGGCCCTTATAAAAGATGCTTCACACTTGCCCCTCCACCTTCTACCATGCATGTAAGAAGACAGTTTTCCTCCCCTCAGAGAATGCCCTTCCACCTTCTACTTCTACCATGCATGTAAGAAGACAGTTTTCCTGCCCTCAGAGAATGCAGCAATCAAGCACTATCTTGGAAGCTGACAGCAACCCTCACCAGACAAAAAACTTGCTAGTGCCTTGATCTTGGATTTTTCAGCTTCCGGAACTGTGAAAAAATTAATTTTTTTCTTTATAAATTACCCAGTCTCTTGTATTTTGTTATAGCAGGACAAAATAAAAAAAGATGAAGAACCTAGAAGTCCATTGACTTCCCTGAGTTAAGGAGATGGAGCTGAGAGTTCAAGGAGGCCAAGGAAGCAAGAGTTCACAAGGCTGTCAAAGCTGTCAGAATCAAAATGGAGTTACTTGTGTCATGCGCTGACAAAATGGACCTGAGGAAGGCCATGAAGGGAGGGCCTTCATGCATGTTTGTCTGATAACAACAACTAGAAAAACAGACTGCAAAAACCACAACCTTGCACAAAGGTCACCACAACCTTGTTCAGTAAATGCTTCTGCAAGGGCGTCTGCCCAGCAACTTTCTGTTTAACCTTGGACTGATGTGCCCTTTTTATTGATCTTTGTAGCCAAGGATGATTGATCTAAAAACAAACAAACAAATAAAAAAACCTAGGCAATCCTCCTCATTTGCCTTTAAAAACTCCGCATTGCCTCAACCTCTTTGAATATGCACAAATTTACATAGTGTGCATATTCCCATTGCAATGCTACTCCTGAATAAATACTATTTTCTTTTATAGAGTCTCCCTGTATGTTATTTAGTTGGACAGGGCAGTCTACTGCAGAGGAGAGAACTACAGAGAAAGAAAAGAAAGCCCAGAGATCTGCAGACGATCCCCCTTGGGTATTCAGGCAAATATTGATCAGGATATGCATGTGAGCAAATTATCCAAGGCTGGAAAAAGAAACACTCAAAGGATCAGGGGAAATAACCCCTAGGGCTCATCCAGAGCTGAGAATAGCTTGTGTGCCCACTGGTGAGACTGGAAACCCTCTTAATTCAAGGGGCATTGGATAGAATACTAAAAACATTACTACCTTACTAAAAGGTCAAAATTGGCTACTGAAGGCTACTCTGGTCCCACTTAACAAATCTTAAGAACAAAAAACAGAAGCAAACTGTTTCTATGTAATTTAACAGCATCCTAGGGCAAAATTCAAGAATATGCATAGAAATACAAAAATATGCAACTCCCAAAAAGGTTAAATTCACATTTTCTAGCATATAATTAAAACTTACCATCGTTACAAAGAAGCAGGAATATATAGCCCATAATAAAGAGGAAAATCAATCAATAAAAATAGACTTAGAAACAATACAGATTTAGTAGACAGGAACATCAAATCAGTTAGTATAACTACATGCCATATATTCAAGAAGATTTAAGCATGCAAAGACATGGGAGATAATGGAAAAGGACTCAAATCAAACTTCGAGAGCTGAAAAATGCAATGTCTGCATATCATCTGAACACAAGTCCTTAACATATACTGTTGTCTCTGCCTGGACACTTCATTTGCTAAATTCTTACAGTGTCTCCCCTCCCACTTCATTTGCTAAAAGTAAACCTTCAGATTTCATCTCTATCATCACTCTCTCAAGGAAAGTTTGTCTGGTCTGCAAGTTATATATCACATCCCTTGGCTAAATGATGTTGTGGCTCCAAATACCACTTACTGTCCTTATCACAAATATAATTTTACATTATTAGTGTAATCTCTGTCTCCGTCACTATTCAAGCACCATGGTGACACAATTCATGTTCAGTTTTCTTCACTATTGTCTAGTGCTAAGCATAGTGCTTGTAAATCCAAAATTGCAGAGTTTTAAATTTGTCAGCTCAACTCTATGAGTCTTGATATTTCAAACTACGAACATCTGTATATATTTAAAAAAAATGTAGTCAGCCTTTTGGATGCAGAGAACTAACAGGTTTCCCCTCTCAATAGCTCCTTTAGTTAAGAAAACACAAAGTTTTTGCATTTCCTTAGCTGCCATACTCAAGAGATACATAGAATTATACCTTTGGTTCTGAAGCAGATAGCCCTAATCTTTAATCCTATTTAATCCTATATTTAAATTTTAATTTAAATGTAATCTTTTAAATTGTGGGGAAGGATTAATGGTATTAAATGTCTTTCATGTTTCTATATTAATGATTTGCACTTGGAGTTTTCTGAAATATTAGAAACATTTGCTGCAATGAACTAAGCTGGAGATAAATGCAAGTGTTAGCGAAGGCCAAAAGAGAAAGTTCTATTTAATAGTTAAAGGGAAATCACTTCCAGCTGGTATGACTGGAACAAAACTATTCAAAAAAAAATTTTTTTAACAATGAATCAGTGGGATACTTTCAAGTAGTAGATCCTCTCTTCCTCCTTTGATTTTAATTGGGACCTCAGATGGTGAAGCAGAATGCTGGTGGGGACTCTACAATGCACTACTTACAGCAATGAAAATGACTGATTATATTCCTAATTATTGAGTGTCATAGAAGCTGCAATCTTGGAAACATCACAGTACAGAGAGGAAGGTGGGCTGTCCTGCGGCAACATGAAGTAGGGCCAGTTTCTTCCTCTTATACTGTTTCTTTGAGCAATTGCTTTCTTGGAAGATAATTTTAGTAGGCCCAATAATTGTCAAACATTAATTTTTGAAGGGAATATTTAAATGTTTTATTTAACACGAGTTGCATATTCAAATGGAATAAGCCTAATTGATTTTAAGGTGCATTTTCTGTTGAGATAATGCAACGGCTGCCAGTGTTGAATCTTTAAAATGCAGCAGAAGGATTCAAATGCTTAAACATTTCAATGTTAAACACGTGAACTGGAAGTTTAAAAATGTGTTTAAATTAAGCTAAGATAATTAATATTCTGTGTAGCCCTAGTGTGCTCTAAGTGAAAAAGGCATCAGTTAGCACCCTAAAATTCTATGTAAGTGGCCACTTTGTCCTCTTACAATGGGCCAGTTGCTCTAATTTGTCTGTCTTTTAAAAAATTATAGACCTCCCAGATAGAAAGATGTGTCAGCCTCCTCCTCTTCCCCAGCTAGAAAGATGACCCAGGACTGAGAGTCCATGACCGTCAGAATATACCTTTAGATCTTTTTCACACTAGGAGGATAAAATTGTGGATATTTGAACAATTAAAGCGTGTTGTGGCATATCCTGTGTAAAACCTTTGTATTAGCTGAGTAGGCTGCTACGTTAAAATGGCAAACATTACACACCTGCTATGTTAAAATGGCAAACATTACACATCATTCCCACACACAACCATTGACCAAAACAAATCACAAGGTCCTGCATAATTGCAAGGAAGTTGAGAAATATGGACAGCAATGGAATGTTCAGTGAACACCACTATCTTTAGCACAAACATTAACTCTGTCTTTAAGGATGTGAGACTTGCAAAGAGGAATGCCAACATTTAAGTGTGCCTGGGTGTGTGTTTGTGTGTAACTGTTCATTTGCTCCTATTGAATCACTCTATGGTGCCACAGAAACCAGGGGCAAGGTCTCACAAGAAAGGAATAGTGCCTTGATGGTACTTATTGAAAGCAATCTTGAAATATTTGAACAAATTCTATTTTCTTTTAAATTCATGATTTTGAAAGAAAAAATCTAAAATAAGCTCAAAATAAATAATCACACCTTACCTTATTTTACTTTTTAATTTTACTTTTTAAACTTTCCCTTCTATAAATACATGTATTTTATATTTTTACAAAAAATGGACACAAAAATTCTCAGTCGTGCAAGCACACATGCATAATATTCAAAATTCCTCCTTGGATAATTGGAAGTCCTTATTCTATAAGAATTTTAGTAAATGGAAAAAAATATGCCTACAATTTTGACTTATTTCTGATATCAGCTTTTTCTAGGGGAGGAGAAACAGCTTGTATATTTTCCTACCAGAATCTAAAAAACAAATTTGAAAGTTTAGCTATTCAAAAACTCCAAATAAAATTACTTTCATGATTCTCTTGCTGTTTGTACTCCAGTTAACCCTATGGCTTTTTCTCTAATCATCTATTAGTCAGACTCACATTTCTTCCCAATTCCCTGCATGCGTTAACAGTTCAATGTTAAAAATAAGATACTCTTCATTTTCAAGTATAATACAATAGCCTCAAATTGCTCAGGCAGTTTTAATGAACATTTCATATGCAACTGCCCCTAAAAGTTTCCCACAACACAGGAAGAGAGAGCTTGTGTGTATGTGCATGTGTCAGGGGTAGGGAGAGGGTGATAGGTGTGGAGTATACTTGGTTAGGACTAAATGTTTTCATAGGGTGTGTGTATGTATTCTAGAGATAAAACAGAAATGGAATTACCTCTCCCCAGCCTCCCCTGCTCCTTAAAGATGAAGTGTACAGAAAAGAATGAGTAGATTCTCTGTTACCTCTAAGACCCCATATCTAGAGATTGCAGACAAGCTTCACAAAGGATTTCCTTTAACCAATAGGAGAAGCGGGGAAGACAGACTTGGAAAGAATTTATCCAGTCAAGATAGAAACAGTCTATCAAAAACAGACCATTAGCCCAGACAGTAATTATCTTGGAAAAACAAAAACAAAAACAAACCATTAGGATTTCTTCAGGCAACTTGGACCTGACATTGACACTGAAAGACGACTTTTTGATTTTAGGACTGACGTATGGGAGGAACAACTGTGTTCACCTGTGCCCTCTTCACTCATTACAAATTTACTTGGATGACGACTTTCACTTAATATAGGTAGGTTTTTCCATGTGAGATACATGCGAAAGTTTCTATGTAGGTAGCTTGGAAATGGTACTTTATTAATTAAAAGTTTTTAAGTTAATGGGTTTTATTCATTAAGAAGTCCTATCCAAGAAAGAACCCTCAACCTAAACGATAGGTTTCCAAGAACAGTAAATTAAGTTAAATTTTCCTGAACTGGCAATGTTATTGATTGAATTGTGTCCCCTTAAAATTCATATGTTGAAGTCCTAACTCCCAGTACCTCAAAACGTGACCTTATTTGGAAATAGTGTGATTGCAGATTTAATTACTTAAGATGAAATCACAATGGAGGAGAGTAGGTCCCTCATCCAATATGCCCAGTGTTATTACAAAAAGTGGAAATTTTGACACAGGCACACAGGCAGGGAGAATGCCATATGAAGATGAAGGCAGACACGGGGTGATGCTTCTACAAGCCAAAGATTGTGGGCAAACCACCAGAAGCTAGGAGAGAGGCATGGAAGATTCTTCATAATCTTCAGAAGGTAACAACCTTGCTGACACCTTCGTCTTAGACATCCAGGCTCTGGACCTCCAACACAATAAATTATCATTGTTTAACCCATCCAGTCTGTAGTATCTTGTTAAGGCAGCCCTAGCAAGCGAATACAGGCACTGAGAACAAATATACTTTATCCCATGAACGCTCATATGCTAAGTGCATATCTCCATAATAACCCAGGACATCAACAACATTTTTAAAAACAGGCTGGGTGCGGTGACTCATGCCTGTAATCCCAGCCCTTTGGGAGGCCAAGGCAGGTGGATCACCTGAGGTCAGGAGTTCAGGACCAGCATGGCCAACATGGTGAAACCCTGTCTCTATTAAAAATGCAAAAATTAGCCAGGCATGATGGTGGGCACCTGTAATCCCAGCTACTTGGGAGGCTGAGGCAGGAGAATTGCTTGAACCTGGGAGGCAGAGGTGGCAGTGAGCCTAGAACACACCACTGCACTCCAGTCTAGGCAACAAGAGGAAGAATTCATCTCAAAAAAAAAAAGACAATATTTTAAATATTGCCTTTATCCTATGTTATCCATAATTTTCATCACAGAGTACAGCCACAACAGCTAATAGTCAAAAGGAAATACGTCACCCACTGGTTTTCTTTGGTCTCATAATACATCTCACGATAGGTTTCCTTATATTAGTATCATATCCTAGAGATCTAACAAGGATGTCGTGGGGAAAAAAAAGACAATTTTCTGAGATGTCATTTTCAAAAAGAAAAACATTTAATGAAAGGAAAACTGAAAGACTCTTAGAAGAAAAGAGATTGTGCCCGTGTTTACTTCACTAGGCCCTTGTACCTTTCCACATATTTTTCTCCACCAGTGACCTAAGTCTCAGTAGGGAACAGACCCCTTCTCATATTCATTTGCCCACCTTTACTCTGCTTTCATTCATAACTTTATCAACTTGCTACCTACTTCGTTCTTCCCATATTCTCTTCATCTTCCCCCCATGACTCTCTTAGACATAATGCTGGAGACACAACTGCCATAACTTCATTGGAGGTTAAAGTGTGTGCAGAGTGGCTGTTGGGTTAGTTTTGCTGATCCCATTTAGCTACCAGTTAGAGGACGTGATGAACAAGATTTAAAGCTTGGTTTCTGGCAAAAATTCCAACCGAAAATCCTTGCTGGACTTGGGGGTGTAGGGAGCAGCATGAGTCCAAAAGCCAGGCTTGGAGCAAGCCACGGAAGATTGCAATTAGACCTAAAAGGATGATGATAAGAAGTAGAAGGGTGAGGAATGGAAACTACTAAAGATGAGAATACCAGTAATAATAGCAATAACAATAATGACACTAAAATTCATGAACACTCATATGCTAAGTGCATTATCTCCCTAAGAACCCAGGACGTCAGCAAATATTTTTAAAACAATGGCAATATTTTAAAAATACTTATCTACAACTTTCAAAAAATGCTTTGAATGTGGACAACAGACTATTTTATTTTGCTGATTGTTCAATAAACATGTGCTGAACAATGTTTTTTAAATATTGAACTTCTCTAGAGAAATCTTTTTTAAAAAACCCACTCATTGGACAAAATGGTTTAAAATTCCAAGGATTATCCTATCATTATTATTTCGCATGAAATACTTTGATGTGCTTCTTCATGTTAATACAAACAGGATACTGAAGTCATCTCATTTTCAAAAGTTTATTTCAAATTACTTAACTGGAAGATGCAGAAGTTGGTGGTGTGGTTTCTGGAAGTTACCATCTATCAACCTCTGCCTCTTCCAGGCACTCCTAGCTATGTCAGAATTCTCCCACCACAGTGACTTTGTGGTTGACTGCTGTGGTCACAAGGATCTGGACTAACTAGGGACATCTGGAAAAGGGGGTGTTTGACCAAGCTGAGAATTCCAGGATAATTACTGAGAAAGAATGAGTTAAATGCTCATTAATTCAGACAACATTTATCAGTCACCAACTTTCTGGAAGATTCTCCGTTATGCTGCCAGCCCTTCAATAACTGACACCTGTGTAGGAGAATTATAGCCTAGAAGGGAAGGGCTATGAGCCCTATGGCACCCTCCCAATAACCCCTTGAAAATAGTTCTAAAAACAAAATGTTGATTTTTCTACTGAGGGTCCAGCATTTTGTGTTTCAATTTTTCAATTTCTCTCTCTCTCTCTCTCTCTTTTGTTTTTAAGACAGGATCTCACTCTGTTGCCCAGGCTGGAGAGCAGTGGTGTAATCTCAGCTCACTGCAGCCTCAACCTCTGTGGCTCGAGTAATTCTCTCACCTTAGCCTCCTAAGTAGCTGGTACTACAGGTTTGCATCATCACACCTGACTAATTTTTGTATTATTTGGTAGAGATGTGGTGATGGGGGGTAGGTTCACCATGTTGTTCAGGCTAGTCTCAAACTTCTGGTCTAAAGCTATCTGCCCACCTCGGCCTCCCAAAGTGCTGGGATTACAGGTATGAGCCACTGTGCCTTGCTATTTCAATTTCTCACAATTAAAGAAAGTTAGTTAGAAATTATCTAGAAAAAACGTAAGCTAATTTTCTGGACATATTATCTCTTTTTAATTTTTTCTTGGCAAACACATTGCTCTTATTATGTGTCAAGCACTGTTATAGTAACTTTTTAAAAATTAACTGATTATTTATTATAACAACCCTATGACGTATGTATGATTGCTATTTACCCCATTTTTAGATGAGAAAATTGAGACCCAGAGCTGGTAAGTAACCCACCAAGGTTTACATAGGTAGCAAGTGGGTAATCTTTCAGTAAGATGATAAAAAAACAAAATAAATTATATCAAAATAAAAAGGAAAATAAACCATATTCCATGTCCAGAGACTAATTAAATTAGAATAGGATTCCTTAAAAATTGATAATGCCAGCTACAGTGAGACCAGAAGAATCAGTCCTGGTGTTCTATCACACAATGGAGTGACTATAGCAAACACCAATGTAGCATATACTTCAAGATAGCTAGAAGAGAAGATTCTAAATATTATCACCACATGGAACTGATCAACATCTAAAGTGATAGATAAGGTCATTACCCTGATTTGGTCATTATATAATATATTAAAACATCACATTGTACCCCATGAATATTTGCAATTATTATGTGTCAATTATACACTTTAAAAATTAATTAATAAAATAAAATAAGTGGAATGATACTTCTAAAAATCTTGAAGTTCATACTTTAAATGAGTGAATTGTGTGGTATAGAAGTAATATCACAATAAAGCTGCTATTAAAAAAATGAAAAAAAATTTAATTTCATACTAATTCAGACAAAAGATAGCTAAGAATATGTGTAGCTGAAAAAAAATATGGTAAGATAAAATATTCCCAAAGAAAATTGGGCTATCCTATTACCACCTTCAGACTGGGTAAAGAGCAATAAATTAATCTAGGTGAATATATATTGGATGTATTTAAGTGTTTGACCTATGCAGCCTCTTTTGGGTAAAACATTTCTTCACAAGCTCAAGTGATAAATACTACTGAGCTTTAGTTTCCACCCTTAAAAATATAGTAATAATGACAGTACCTATCTTATAAGCTTATGAAAGGACTTCTCCCACATGGTGGTATGGTGTCCAGATAGGATTCCTGAATACTCAAAGCAAATACTCACCAATCAATACACCCCTCAAAATGGTCCTTATGCTTTGCTGTGAATAAAACATAGCTATAAAGAGAGAGAAGACTTCAATACCCACACAATTTAAAAGTAAATGCAAGCATGTAAATCAGTCAATATACCCAGGTAGAGCCAGTTTCCTTAACTTCCTCAGCCCACCAAAAAAGTTTACTTTTCTTAGGTTAGCAAACTGGCTTCCTTATTCCTCTGCTATCAGACGTTTTAAAAATGCCAAAACTTCTATGTATCAATGCAATATGAGACAACGTGCTATTCAGTTTGGAGGACTTTATGGAACTCATTTATGTACTGACCTCTTGGTAAATAACTTATTAGATGAGAGATCGGGCTACAAAATAGAGAAACAATCAACCCAGGAATCACATCTGTGAGGAAAGCTCAAGCTTTAAACTTTTTATATTTTGAAATAGAAAATCAAAACCATTCACAAATCTGATTATGATGCATGAATAATATATTATAAATTATAATTACATATGATTATGTGATATTATTCACTATCTATTGAATAATAATCTACTAGTACCTAAAGAACACTAATTATTGATATTACCACATAGTTGTAATATATGACATAATGATAATTATAATCTGTATGATTACAAAGTATAGTAATAAATAAGCTCTAATTAACAAGCTTCACTTTAAGAGTTCTTAATTCCATTCACCTAGTATAGTTTAGGAGGCGAGGCTATAAACTGAATCCTCTAGTGGAACAATTAGAGGCTCCCTTGAGCTCACACCAAAGTGAATTTAATCTAGACCAAGATGCCTCAAGAATTATTGTATGAGCAGATTCAACTGACAACCCATGGACTCACAGGATTCCCCAAGCCCATGGAAATAAATTTTTAATGTTATGAAGCTGAGACTTCTCATCAGACTTTACCACTGGCTATGTAGAAAGACCAATTCATGAATTTCAGGTGGGATGTCTACCTTCTTTCTTGTGAATCCCCCTGCTACTTATTTCTGGTTCAACCTTAGGCCTTCAGAGAGAGTCCCCTTTTGATTATGGTGCTTGTCCTCCAGTAATTTCAAATTCTAGGAGAGCAAAGACTATCTTGTTCACTAACAAACCTAACTTTTTATCATACTGCCTGACACAAAGCATACATATAATGAGTATACATATAAATTCACATGCAAACACATAGATAGATATATGTATGTGCCTGTATGTATGCATATCTGTATTGAGACATAGAGGGATAGTACGATGGATAGAAATGGAAGAAGTAAGCTGACTTACCTATTATAGAGGCCAGTAAGAATGAGAAAATACTCTATGTTTAAGCGCTTCTCAAAATCTCATGTACATAAAAAAATATTTGGAGGATCTTGTTACATTACAGGTCTCTGGTCAATAGGCCTAGGCCAGAAACTGTGATTGACATTCTGTAGATCTAACCAGCTCCTAGATGAGGCCAGTGCTGCTATTCCTCTGATCACACTCCAAATGGCAAAGCCCTAAATAACCTGGACCCAGGTGCTGGCCAAAAATGAGTAATTTAGCAATATATGCCTCAAAAACCATGCACTATGTAAGAGACAATAAGTTACTTCATGACAAGTACTATGATAAGTACCTTAGATAAATTTTCCCATTTTATCCCTTCTGCAACCTAGTAAATATTAGTATACAAATTTAATAATGTAGCGAGAAGGAAATTGAGACATAAAGAAGCTACATGGCTTTTGCATCTTATATCTAGCAGATACACCTAACTCTAAAGCTATATTGCCTCTCAAACAGAGACTGGATCCTGAAACACCAAGATCTCCACACCCTAGAAAACAGCAAATAAGGAATGGCTTTTGGGATGATTATTGGTGGGTTCATATCTCTGGGTTAGAAGATTTTCAGTTGAGTTCACGTCCTAATTTAAAGGGCAGTATTCACAGTGGAAACAGCTAAGCCTTGAGGCAAACGTATCAGGGCTTAAAATCTTGTTCCGCTTGCTCCAAGCTGTGTGACCTAAGTCACCTCTCCTTGCTGAATCCAGTTTCCTCATGTGTAAAAACAATGTTGCATCATAGGGTTGCAAAGATTTGCTGATAAAATCATTTTACAGTGCGTAGCACATTGGTAATCATGGACTCATAATTAAAATGATTTAGTATTTTTTTTTCAGCTACCTTACTTGATTTCCACTCAGTTGTGAAGTTGGTAGCACAGATTAATTATCTGCTCACAAAAGTAAATGCCACTGATTTTGGTGTGGCAAACACTTCTGGAAAGTATTGGAGACAGTCTCCTACAGTATATTCTGTGCTTTAATGTTGTCATTAATAAAAATGGATTTTCTACCTCTTGCTTCTTTGCTGAGAGGGCCAAGATGAGATTAATATGTGAAGCTGAATATCTGAGACAGGTCTCAGTTAATTTAGAAAGCTTATTTTGCCATGGTTGAGGATGCATGCCCGTGACACAGCCTCAGGAGATTCTGATGACATGTGCCCAATGTGGTTGGGTCACATTTTGATTTTACACATTTTAGGGAGATATGAGACATCAGTCAATATATGTAAGATTTACACTGGTTTCGTCTGGAAAGGCGGGACAACTCTAGCAGAAAGGGGGCTTCCAAGTAACAGGTAGGTAACAGACAAACAGTTGCATTCTTCTGAGTTTCTGATTAGCCTTTTCAAAGGAGGCAATCAAAAACGTGTTTTACCTCAGTGAGGAGGGAGGCAGAATTGTCCTAAGCAGTTCCCAGCTTGACTTTTCCCTTTAGCTTAGTGACTTTTGGCGGCCCAAGATTTCTTTTCCTATTACATTTCCCCCCTCCTTTCCTTTTAAAAATATTTTGGAGAAAGCATTTTAAAAGAAAATGAGTCTCTGGTGTCAGGTTTTGTCTGATCTCTCATGGTTACAATGGTTTATTGCTAGATGGCTGGTCCCAAGCTATTAGGAAACCCCATTTTTAGAAGGTTGAGAAGTTGCATGTCCTATGAAGAGAAAATAGGGAGAAGAAGAGAGAAAAATAACATCAAACAAATAAACAATCCTGGAAAATCCATATAGGCCACATTCCTTGGAAGTCCATACATTAGTAGGCAGGTAGGAAAGTGGCTTATGTAGGTAAATAGATTGCTATTATTTTCTTCTGAAGATTAAGTTGTCTAGTAGGTTCAGTTCATGGGGCTTTAAGAAAGCATAGCTACATTTTTGGTGACTACTCATTAGCAAAAATGCAGGGGAAAAGAAAAAGAAAGAAGAAAATTGAAAACATTATTTTGGAGACTTGAAGTCAGGAAAAATTAGAATTTAGTCCAAATTGTAGAAAACGGTAAAAACTGAAAAACATTAGGCAAGACTAGAATCTAACAACAGGTATACTATAGTTTTTGAAACATAATTTTTCTCTCTGCAGTTTCCCAGGTTTACTAAAGACAAATCATGGTAGGACCCATTTGCTTCATTATGCCTGGCCAGATTATTTGTATAAAGTGCAGCAAGAATAATTATTTTTCATACAGGCATTTTAAATTAACTTTGATGGGAGGGGCACAGTGGCTCATGCTTGTAATCCCAGCACTTTGGGAGGCTGAGGTAGGAAGATCACCTGAGATCAGGAGTTCAAGACCAGCCTGGCCAACATGGTGAAACCCTGTCTATACTAAAAGTACAAAAATTAGCTGGATGTGGTGATGGGCACCTGTAGTGCCACTTACTTGGGAGACTGAGGCAGAAGAATTGCTTGAACCCAGGAGGCAGAAGTTGCAGAGAGCCAATATTGTTTCATTGCATTCCAGCCTGGGTGACAAGGGTAAAACTCCATCTCAATAAATAAATAAATAAATAAATAAATAAGTAAATGGCTTTAAGGGAGGTTGTTCTATAGAAGGAATCTCAGATAAGATTTTTTTAAAGCCAAGCCCAGCCATGGATGTGTACCATCAAATATCTATGAGTTGGGTGAATTCTTCTCCTCTTGAGGTCCCAAGACAACTTGGGGCTCTTGGGTCTGTCAGAAAGTGACATTCTTTACTTACCATAGGTCAGGAATTCTCTACAGGGATGGCATAGACAAGATATGAGGCCAGTTTTCCCAAGGGGGTTTTATTGGCTGTATAAGTAAAGTTTGATTCCTGAAAGTAAAGCACACCATTCCAGTCAAAGCCTTGGTAAAATAACCAGTTTCTCTAATTGTGTACTGTTACAAATGAAAATAGATTCTTCTTGCACTCATGCAAATAACTATATTGCCATATATTAAGAATACTCATAAATGGTTTCTAAATTCTGGAGAAATAAGGTAGAGACAAACAAATATGCTCCAAATTTTGTTCATAGGAGTATACTTAATTGTTAAAAGCTGTCAATAGCTCAAAAGAAACGTTTCTTTTACTCTGAAAAATAAAACATAGAACCAGTAACATTTTAAGAAAAAAGTAAAAAAGATTATTTCAGTCTTCTATTAGTTCAGTCCATGCAATTAATTCCTGTTCTGCTTGATATTTATGAACATTTCAGCTTTCCATAAGTCCTGAAAGTTTTTTCTCTATTCTGATATCAGTCTCCAAAGTTATCAGAAACCTGCCTTCAAGAGTACCTGTCAGGGTTTTATAGCTGATTATAAAATCATCTTCTAAAGAGGACCAAAACAAGACAAAAATGTCCATGGATGACAAATATTTTAGGGCAGCCATAGTCAAAAGACATAATTGAGAAGGAAATTTGTTACCTCTGTGGCACACAATAATTTAACATAGCAATTATTATTACTGATAATGTACACTGAGTAATATCAGAATTATAGGAGTTCCCCATAATTTTGGAACATATACCAATAACACATTTATATAAATACAGCCCAAAGAAAAGCAAACACCATTTCATATTTAACAATGTTTCCTATATAATATTGATAGCAAATAAGCCAAATTATGTCATTTTGGACGTTAGGGAATCTAATATCTTAAAGTATTAATTAGGTCAGAAAAAGACATAGTTTGTAATTTGCTTTTGGATAGTTTGTCAAATATCAAAGGTTTGAAACACTTGGTATCACAAAATAGGATCACAGATCATTGTAAAATAAGTTATTCATTTAATCAAAGGGATAACTCAAGGATTTCAAAAAAAAGGTATAAACCTTCATTATTTAAGAGAGGAGAGCGAATTTTCCACATAATTAGCCCTAATAAAAACAGCATGAAACCAATTAAATTAGGTTTCTGAAATTTTCTAAACAATCTATAAGATTTTAATCTTGACTATAAGATACAACTTCCATTAGCCTTTTATAACCTTTAGAACTTTTATTAAGGAGTTGGATAATGCTTCAAGAAAACCTTGTTAATCTGACACGGGGCATACACTGGTCTTGCATCAGTGTGCCTTTGACATTAATGGTTAACTTATAGAGAAACTGAACATAATTTTCTCTCAAAATTGGGCCTTACAATCCCACATGCCCACCTGTTCCACGATAGTCCCTGGGCCTTGAGCAGTTGAATAGCTTTAATTTCTGGCCCTGTGTCTCAGGAATGCAGTTTATTTTGATTGGCATCTTCTAGGTGCCTAAAGATGAGGCAATTGAAGCTTCATCTTCAATGTTTATGCTTTAGCAGGATTTGGTCCCCTTTTTAGACCCAGGAGTCAAAGCCCTGTAAGTCGATGTCACAAGGACTTTAAAAGCACATACAGAAAGATCCACAGATGTAATAACCTTAATTTAATTTTTTTTTTTTACTCAGTTTTTTCTTTTTCTTTTTTTCTCTTTTTTCTCTTTTTTTTTTTTTTTTTTTTTCCTTTTTGAGACAGAGTCTCACTCTGTCACCCAGACTGGAATACAATGGGCACAGTCTCAACTCACTGCAACCTCCACCTCCCAGGTTCAACCAATTCTCCTGCCTCAGCCTCCGGAGTAGCTGGGATTACAGGTGTGTGCCACCATGCCTGGCTAATTTTTGTATTTTTAGTAGAGATGGGGTTTCGCCATGTTGACCAGGTTGGTTGCAAACTCCTGACCTCAGGTGATCCTCCCACCTCGGCCTCACAAAGTGCTGGGATTACAGGCATGAGTCACCGCACCTGGCCTTAACTCAGTTTTTTTTTTTTTTTTTCCTAAGGAAACTATACTTAATAATAATGGCATAGGAATTATTTCGATAAAACGTAAAATCTGTCAGACCAGTTACCAAAAAGCAAAAGGAAAGACCTTCTGCAGTCCACAGGATATTATGTTGGAAGAAAACATTTCCTTTACACCCTTAAGAAACCATTGTTAACATCAGGACACAACAAATGGAACTTGAGGGGAAAAAAAACTTACATAAGCTGAAAATGAATTGAAGGAGAGCATTAATATTAATATTTTGTGCCTCTTAAAAGGGAAGAGAAACTGAAAACCACGAGATGCAATAAAAGTTGAACTTTGGTTTTAAAAAAATTACAGTATCTTATAATTTACTAAGAGTAAATCAATCCCTTCAGAAAATTTCACTTTTCTAATTACTTCTTTCATGTAAAAGTGTTTTTTACATCAAAACTAATCTCTAGAAAGAGCATTGTAATTTTCTTTTAATTATAGACAACATGATCATATAAAAGTTTTCTGTTTTTTTATAAGCACTCTATGACTTACACAAACCATTCATGATATACTTGGAGTTTCTGGTTTGTCCTGAACATCCCTCTTTCTTAAACAACCAGTCATTTTATTCTAGGACTAAATTTACCATATAAGATTCTTTCTCATATAAAATTATTTTTCTTTAAGCTTTCTTACCAAAAAATACCTCTTTATTTCTACTTTCTTTACATCTCTTTTATTTCCTGGTTCCCTTTAACCTTGTTTTATACATACCGTTCATATAAGCTTTGAAATACACAAAAATTGTTCACCTTTTTAAAAAGGACATATTTTCTTTTTAGAAAGAATGTTTTCCTACAGTATATTTTGGTTGGAAAATACCAAAATAATAAAATATCTATTATTTAATTTAACTTTAGATTCTAAATTATGATGAGTTTGTCTACATGTCTTTATCCCATTACATTTACCTATTTTACTCATTTATCTAGGTTGTTTATGAAAACTGCAATAGTCATAATTTACAGTTACGAAATTCACCATTGCAAAATTCTAACTGAGACAGTGAAAAAGATATGACCTAACTGACTCCATCTTGCTTTTAACCTCCAAGCTGTCCTTGTTCATTCCTGGACTTTTGGAGGAACTTACTTTATAGCTTGGCTTTGAAACAAAGATGATAACAACAACAAAATGAAGACCTTTTAAATACACACACATGCACATATGCACACATGCATCTTGGATGTTAGCTTTTAATTAAGCTGACTTTTAACCATTGAGCTCCTTTAAAAAAATCTTTTGAATTCTCATTACCATGTTTCAGCTAGAACAAATTGGTGCTATTTCAGAAGTATCAAGTATCAAACCAGAAAGGGTTTGATTTAGGAACCAAATCCAGGCTGTCATGGTGGAAAAAAAGAAGGTAGAACCCTTAGCTATGGAAATGCAAAATGGGGCAATAGCAATTGCTCTTTCAGTTTGGCTTGGCTAGCAAAAAGGTGGCCTTGTTATGTAATAAAAAGCCCCTTAAGTATTCAAAAATTAAAAAAAAATTCTTTGTTTTCTTTTGCTGGCCATTTGTCTCCCCACATCACAACACCTTTTTTTTCTTTTTTTTTTTTTTGTGGGAATTTAGCCACTTCAGAGGTCTTGTTCCCCATAATTTGGAACTTTCCTTCAGATTTGATCAAATCAGATAGCGTTAATCAAACCCAATGGGGAAAAGACCCAAACAACAACAAAAAAATAGTTAAGTAAAACAAATGATGGTACAACTTATACAGTTACTGAATGCTCTGATGGTGAGGAGAAATTAAGTCCAGCTGGTTGTTAATCTTCACTTTGGCCAAGAAAAATCCCAATTCAGTTACTTACCTAGGGACAGGTCTCAGGCTAAAACTGCTCTCTACTAACCTAGAGCAGGAAAATCTCAAATTCATCTTACCTGTTGGAAGTGAGTTCAAACTCCATAAAGGAGTTACCTGCCTTCCATCGTCATGGAAGCAGAAAAAACTTGCCTTTCTTGTGTTGGAAGCAAGTAAAACTCCAAAACAATTAGTTGTATGGCAAATAAACTTTAGATCTCGACCAAATTTTAGGAGATCAAGGATTCTCTGGAGGGGTGCTTCCAGGTCTCAGCACATTCTTCTGCTGGTTTGAGCCATAAAGATAGCTCAAGCTGGTACCAAGCACCAATAGGAGATTTGTCAAAGGTCAGGGGCACCTCCATGCAGAATCCCTTTGTGGTCACCCAAATAAGAACCCCAAATATCTGAGACAGGTATCAGTTAATTTAGAAAGTTTATTTTGCCAGGGTTGAGGATGTGTGCCCATAACGCAGCCTCAGGAGGTCCTGATGACATGTACCCAAGGTGATCAGGGCACAGCTTGGCTTTTTTTCTTCTCTTTTTTTGAGACAGAGTCTCGCTCTTGTCACCCAGGAACAGTGCTAGGCTTTTTCATGGCATCATCACAGTCAAATCATACAATGATACAATGAATTATTATCCCAACCTCACTGTAGTTGTCTCATTACAGACATTCTGCTCTATCCTCATTGTCCTGCAGCCATAAGGTTTAGAAGACAGACTAAAAACTGGACTTTTTGGTTGTAAATTGTTTTGATGCCTGATTCACATGGAAATCTGCTTTGACAATACTATTATGAATATTCAGCAGAAATTTTGAATGTGACTCTTCCACCTGGGTAGTGCCAGACCTAATATCCATTGTTTTATTTTATATGACATTAGGATGACACAAAAGAACAGTAACACATGCAAATATACGCCTCATCCTTGATGATAATATATATTTAGAATGAGATGCATTAATGAGGTTAAGCTGTGAAGAAAAGCATAGGATCTCTTCAAACTTGCTATTAAAGTCAATGTCTCACTTTGCTCCTGGCAAGTAAATTTTATGAAAAATGCAACAGGTTGTATGGAGGTTTTCTCTCAGCTTTTTAAAGATAAAAAAGACATTAAGTCTCTTACCCATCACATTTCCAAATGTGATATATTCTGCCTCCTATAGAGGAGAATCTATCATTCTCCTCATATTCTGACATTTTATGAATTTAAAAGAGGAAGACTATTTTCAAATAAGAAATGAAGAGCAGTTGAATTTTGTGTAATTAATTATTAGTGGGAGGAAACAGAAAAATAAAGGGGTTGTTTAGAGTTTCTGAAAGCCAGTAAAATTTTGAACCAGAAAATCCCACATGCCATTACAACACTCAATGCCAAGCTCCTTTTTTCTCTAGAATTGTCCATCTCGTCTCAGACTGTTAGCCCAAGGTTTATTTTTACAAGGTTTTACTCTGCATATGATCCCTTAGAGTGTGTGTTACTTATTGCTTTAACTTATGCCAATATTATTTCTTAATGATTGGATTTGCAGCTTAAACCTTGCCAATCAGCAATAATATCTATCATTATAGACTTTTTAATTTGCTAAGAGCAGAACCAAATTAGTTCCTTATTTTCTCAGCTTTTCAAAAAAACAGGCAAATGAACAAAAACCCAAGCCTTTACTGCCACCCAGTGGTTGCTCAGAATTAAAAAAAAAAAAATTTTTGCCAAGTCATGACTAACATTTTAAAGGACATTTTTATTCTTGAATTGCTTGAATGTTTCAGACATTTTAATATGAAGCAACTAGAGACAAAAACTTTTAAAAAATAGCCACACATATCTACTACGAGCACACTATGAATTATATTATTTTAAACGTTGCAACAAAATGATGAATACAATAACAACTCATTCCCATTTTACTTTGACGGGTAATTTCTTTAACTCTTTGTTTGAAATAATTATAGATTAATATGAAGTTACAAAAATGGTACATATATTTCTATTAAAAAACTGCCAAACTACTTCCCAAGTGGTTCTATTATTTTTGATTCCCACAAAGTAAAAGATATTCAGTTTCTCGGCATTCTCATCAGCATTTGGTGTTATCGCTCTTTTTTTTTTTTATGAGACGGAGTTTTGCTCTGTCACCCAGGCTGGATTGCTGTTGCATGTGATCTCAGCTTACTGCAACCTCCGTCTTCTGGGTTCAAGCAATTCTCCTGCCTCAGTCTCCCGAGTAGCTGGGACTGCAGGCATGTGCCACTGCGCCAAGCTAATTTTTGCATTTTTAGTAGAGACAGGGTTTCACTATGCTGACCAGGCTGGTCTTGAACTCCTGACCTCGTGATCCGCCTGCCTTTGCCTCCCAAAGTGCCAGGATTTCAGGTGTAAGCCACCATGCCTGGCCCACTTTTTTAATTTTAGCCATCCTGATAGGTTTATAGTGGTATCTCACTGTAGCGTGAATGTGCATTTTCCTAATGACAAATGATTCTGAACACCTTTTCTTGCACTTATTTGTCATCCACACCTTCTCTTTGGAAACGTGTCTGTCTTTTGATCATTTTGTATTTTTAAAACTGTTGACTTTCAAGAATTCTTTATATATTCTATATACAATCCCTTTGTTCTATATGGGCTTTAAAAATATTATCTCTCACTGTATAGCTTGCCTTTTCATTCTCTTCACAGGGTTTTTCGCAAACACTTTTTATTTTTATGAGGTCTGATATGGTTTGCCTGTGTCTCCACCCAAATCTCATCTTGAATTCCCATGTGTTGTGTGAGAGGCCTGGTGGGAGGTAACTGAATCATGAGGGTGAGTCTTTCCCATGCTGTTCTCATGATAATAAGTCTCATGAGATCTGATGATTCTATGAGTGGGAGTTCCCCTATACAAGCTTTTTCTTTGCCTGTTGCAATCCATGTAAGATGTGACTTGCTCCTCCTTGCCTTCCACCATGATTGTGAGGCCTCCCCAGCCACGTGGAACTGTAAGTTCATTAAACCTCCCTTTCTTTTGAAAATTGCCCAGTCTTTGATATGCCTTTATTAGCAGTGTGAAAATGGACTAACACAAGGTCCAATCTATTAAAGAAAAAAAACAACTTTTTCTATATATCATGCTTTGGGTGTCATCAGTAAGAACACTTTGCCTAGCTCTAAGTCCTGAAGATATTCTCTATTGTTTTCTAAATGTTTTATATTCTTATACTTTGGAATGCCCAATTGCTCCCACACCATTTGTTGAAAGGAAGATCCTTCCTCCATGGAATTGTCTCTGTACCTTTGTTAAAAATCAGTTGAATGTGTTTGTGTGTAACATGTGGCTTTTATTTTATCTTTTAGTTAAACACATTGCATGATTAATCTCAACAACAGTCTTTTGATGACAGTAATGTAAAAATATTGATAAGATAATTTTATCAAAATGAAAACTAACATTAAATGTCTTTGGCTAGGAAAACACAGAAAATTATTCAAAATGGGAAATGAAATCTTAAACAGTCTTCACGTCATGTGCTGGGTTAAAACCTAATTTTAAATAAACGGCTGTCTAACAAATCAGCAGAAAGCCATACCACTGAAGAGACTTCATGGTTTAAATTCTGGCAAGGTATTTTAGCAGCTAGCTACAGGACCTCTGAGGCCTGGCTACTAAACCCCTCAATGTCTGCATTTTTCATCTCCAAAATACAAGTAATAATCTACCTCCCTCTTTAGGTTGCTATGAAGATAAGTTAATTAACACTTAGAACAATACTTAACATATTAAGAACCCAATTTATGTTATCTATCATCAATCAATCTGATACAAAAAGTCTGATAATGCCAGTGACAGCTCAAATCACACCTATCTTTTAAGATGAAATATATTTATCCTAAGCCTTGGGCAAGTTTCCTAGTCTAAGTCCGTTTCCTCATCTGTAAAATAGGATTATTATGAGGAACAAGTGAGCTAAAGTATTAGGAGGATTTATCACAGTTCTCAGTTACACAGGAAATACTCCTCTAGTAAATACTACTCTTCTAAAATCTAAAAAATTACTTATAATATTGTACCATTGTTAATGTCATATATTTGTGAAGCTCAAACATATATACAGACAGTCCCAGACAGGATGGTTCAACTTATGACTTTTTGAATTTACAATGATGCAAAAGCAATACACATTCAGTAGAAACTATAGTTGAAATTTTGACTTTTGATCTTTTCCCAGGCTAGTGATATGCAGTATGACACACTCTAGATGCTGGGCAACAGCAGTGAGCCATAGCCCTGAGTCAGCCAGGTGATAATGAGGGTAAACCAGTACTATACTACACAGTGTAATATAGTCAATAAATTACATGAGATATTCAACACTTTATTATAAAACAGGCTTTGTGTTAGATGATTTTGCCCAACTGTAGGCTAATGTAAGTGTCTGAGCATGTTTAAAGTAGGCTAGGCTAAGCTATGATGTCTAGTAGGTTAGATACATTAAATGTATTCTGACTTATAATATTTTCAACTTATGATGGGTTTATTGTGACAGTCTCATTGTAAATTGAGGAGCATCTGCAAAATATGCTATGTTAGATGCTAGGATTGAAAAGCAATAAAGGCAGTCCTTGTGCTAGATTGCATTTTATAGTCTACAAGCAAAATTAGGACATGCAAAATAGAGATGGGAGAGAAACTATTGCTACCAGAGGCATTTGAGACTAAACAGATTCAATCTCCATAATGACCAACCATAGTTTGAATGCTGGAGAATTTCAACACCAACAACTCAGTTGACCTAACTCTTAAAGACAGAGCAAAAATATTTAGCAAACCCATGAAAATTAAGTTTATTTGATATGTTAAGAGAAAGAAACACAGATTAGGCAAATATTCTATGGAAGAATAGCAGAGTTTTACCAACTTAATTAGCATATGTAAGAGACTATTATCTGCACAGAAAATTCTGTATGGAAGCTTAAAGCACGGTGGTTACTTATCAATTATGAATATAATAGTCTAATTCATATTTTTTTCAACTTTTATTTTAGATTCAGGGGTACATGTACAAGTTTGTTTCCGAGTTATATTCTATGATGCTTAGGTTTGGGGTATGAATGATCCTGTCACCAAAGTACTGAGTATAGTACCCAATAATTTTTCAATGATTGTTTATCTCCCTTTTTTCCCCCTCTAGTAGTCTCCAGTTTCTATTGTTCCCATCTTTACATCCATGAGTACCCAATGTTTAGCTCCCACTTACGAGTGAGGCCGTGGTATTTGATTTTCTGTTCCTGGTTAATTTGCTTAGGATAATGGTCTCAAGTTGCAACTATGTTGCTGCAAAGGACATGATTTCATTATTTTGCATAGTTGTGTAGTATTGCATGGTGTATATGTATCACAGTTTCTTTATTCAGTCCACTGTTGATGGACAGCTAGGTTGATTCCATGTCTTTTTTATTGTGAATAGTGTCGCAATGAACAGGTGAGTGCATGATGTGCCTTTTTGGTAGAATAATTTGTTTTCTTTTGGATATATATCCAGTAAGGGGATTTCTGGGTCAAATGGTAACTCTGTTTTATTTGAAACATCTCCAAACTGCTTTCCACTGTAGCTAAACTGTTGATTTTCCCACCAACAGAGTATAAGTGTCCCTTTTTCCACATGCTCACCAACTTCTGTTGCTTTTTAAATTTTTAATAGTTATTCTGACTGGTGTGAGATGGTATCTCATTGTGGTTTTGATTCATGATGTGGAGCATTTTTTCAAATGTCAGTTGGCCTCTTGAATCTTCTTTTGAGAAGTGTCTGTTCATGACTTTCACCCATTTTTTGAGGGGGTTATTTGTTTTTTGCTTGTTCAGTTGTTTAAGTTTCCTCTGGATGCTGAATACCAGACTTTCCCTGGATGCATCATTTGTGAATATTTTCTCCCAATCTGTAAGTAATCTGCTTAATTACTCTGTTGATATTTTCTTTTGATGTGCAGAAGCTTTTTAGTTTAATTAGGTCCCACATGCCAGTTTATTTTTGTTGCCATTGATTTTGAGCACTTAGTCATAAATTCTTTCCCAAAGTCAATGTCTAGAATGCCCTATGTTTTCTTCTTGGATTATCATAGTTTGAGATCTTACATTTAAATCTTTTATCTGTCATGTTTTTTTTTTTTTTTTTTTTTTTGTCTGTTGCCCAGGCTGGAGTGCAGTGGCACCATCTTGGCTCACTGCAACCTCCACCTCCCAGGTTCAAGAGATTCTCCTGCCTCAGCCTCCTGAGTAGATGGGATTACAGGCATCTGCAACTATGCCCAGCTAATTTCTGTATTTTCAGTAGAGTCAGGGTTTCTCCTTGTTGACCAGGTTGGTCTTGAACTCTTCTTGACTTCAGGTGATCCGCCCTCCTCAGCCTCCCAAAGTGTTGGGATTACAGGTGTGAGCCACTGCAACCAGCCAAGTTAATTTTTATATAAATTTTTATATATAATGAAAATTAGGGGTCCAGTTTCATTCTTCTGCCTATGGCTAGCCAGCTTTCTTAGCACCACTTATTGGGTGGGGAGTCAATTCCCCATTGCTTATTTTTGTCCAATTTGTTGAAGATCAGATGGCTGTAGGTGTGTGACTTTATTGCTGGCTTCCCTATTCTGTTCCATTGGTGTATATATCTGGTTTTTTGTTTTTTTTTTTTAACCAGAACCATGCTGTTTTGGTTACTGCAGCTCTGTAGTATAGCTTGAAGTTGGGTAATGTGATACCCCCAGTTTTATTCTTTTAGCTTACTATTTGGGCTCTATTTTGGTTCCATATTAATTTAAGGGTTGTTTTTTCTAATTCTGTGAAAAATGATATTGGGAGGAATTGCATGGAATCTATAGATTGATGACCATACTTTGGGCAGTATGGTCATTTTAACAACATTGATTCTTGTATCCATGAGCATGGAATGTTTTCCCATTTGTTTGTGTCATCGGTAATTTCATTTAGCAATGTTTTGTGGTTCTCCTTATAGAGATGTTCCACGTCCTTGGTTAGATATGTTCCCACATAATTTTTTGTATATGGCTGGCTATTGTAAAGGGAATTGCATTCTTGATTTGGCACTCAGCTTGAATGTTATTGGTTTGTAGAAATGCTACTAATTTTTGTACAGTTATTTTGTATCCTGAAATTTTATTGAAGTCATTTATCAGTTCCAGGAGCCTTTTGGTGAAGTCTTTAGGGTTTTCTAGGTATAGAATCATATCCATGAAGACATATAGTTTGACTTATTCTTCTACTTCGATGTCGTTTGTTTTTTTCTCTTGCCTGATTGTTTTGACTAGGACTTCCAGTACTGTGCTGAATAGGAATGATGACAGTGAACATCCTTGTCTTGTTTCAGTTTGAAGGGAATTCTTCCAGTTTTTGCCTGTTCAGTATGATGTTGGCTATGGATTTTTCATAGATTGCTCTTATTATTTTGAGGTATATTCCTTCGATGACTAGTTTATTGAGGATTTTCTTCATGAAGGGATGCTGGATTTTATTGAAAGCTTTTTCCATGTTCATAATATTTTTAATATATCATTATTTTGAAAGAAAAATAGAACACACCATGTATCTACTATATTAACCTCTGTTAACAATCCTAGGGTGAGCTGAATCACTGGCTCTCATACCACTGCCACCTTCTGAAAACTCATCAATTTAAAGCATAAACAGTGACACCATATTGATTCAGCCCACATCACTGACAGCAAATACCTCACTTGTCCAGAGAAGCAAGATGACTCAAAGAAGCCAACTGAAACCAAACACCAAAGGAAGTAGTTCTCAGAGCAAAGCCATAAGTAGCTTAGTAGGTTTAATATTCTTTAAAGCTGTTTATATATATGCAATAAGTAAATAGATCCCCCTTTAAAATCAAAGTCTTCCCTTGACAACATGACATCACTTTCTCCATCCTAGTCTGATAGCTTTTTCTGAAAAATAATTACAACATTGTACTGTGCCTCTTTTTCCTATTAATTATTTTGTTGTATATTTTGAAGACAAGCAATCTTAGAACTGTGTAACTCACATACACCTACACATATATATATCTCTTTTCAGGATCATGTCTACATTTTCTGAAAAGTGAGAGTCTTAATAACACAGCTGTCTTAGTCTGTTTTCTGTGGCTTATAATAGAACACCTGAAACTGGGTAATTTATAAAGAAAAGAAATTTCTTACAATTCTGGTGGCTTGGAAGTCCAAGGGCATGGCTCGGTGTCTGGTGAGAGCCTTCCTCCTGGTGAGGATTATGCAGAGTCCTGAGGCAGTGCAGACCATCACACGGTGAGGGGGCTGAGCATGCTACCATGCTAGCTCAGGCCTCTCTTCCTCTTAGAAAGCCACCAGTTCCACTCCTATGATTGCCCATTAATCCATTAACCCATCAATTTATTAAGTCACGAGAAGATTAATCCACTCAGGAGGGCAGAGCACTCATGAACCACTCACTTCTTAAATGTTCCACCTCTCAATACTGCCACATAGGAAATTTGGAAACCCATGCATGAAATTGAGGGGGGCACATTCAAAACATAGCAGTAACGAGGGCCTGAATGGCTTGCCAATGCTGAACCATTTCCTGCATGGGAGCAGGAAAGAAAATTTACTCATGGAAGTGGTGAAAACCCTGGGATGTTGTGAAATTCTCTAGGACTAACCTGAAAAGCCCTTGTATCTGTTTTGTTGTTGTTGTTGCTGTTGTTGACCAGTGACAGCTTGTCTCTCCTTGTCCTTCATGCCTAAATATAGTGGACCAACCTGAAGAAGTAGGATCATAACCAATTTGGAGAGAAAAAGAAAGAATTTGGTCTAGGATCACTATTGCTCTGTGGAAATGAAGGGGAATTACTAGTTTCTGATATTTTGAAAATAGCTAATAAAAATAGGAGTGTCTGTACAAAGATTTATGGTAAATAATGTACTCTCAGACATACTACGTAACTCTCACCACAACCTAAATATGACAAAGAAAAAATATTTATTTACCAGGAAAATAAAAAACATAGTGAGGTTTTTGGTTTGGTTTGATTTTCTAGGAATTTCAGTGTAATTTTTAAAACAGCGTTGTCATTCTCTCGGGTAACACAAGAGATGATTTTATGTACTGGAAAATTTCCTCTGAAAGTATCACAGAATATTTAAAAGACACCGAAGTTGCATAACATTTTACTAAGGTGTCATCACAGTTAAAAGTTGCCTGTGTAAGTAAGGCTTACCTTACTTCAGCAGGCTCTGTGTGAATGTGAACTCCTCTCACACCTCCAATTCCAATTACAGAGACTACCTGAAAAGGAATCAGGGACTTGTAGCATAACTCAGTATGGAGGTCACAATTGGGGAGAGGAGGAAATGGCCAAAATGAAAGGCAATGTCGTTGAATGCAGGAAGTTTGTTTTTTTTTCGTTTTTTGTTTTTGTTTTTGTTTTTGTTTTTTTTTGTGACTGGGTCTTGTTCTCTTACCCAGGGTGGAGTGCAGTGGTATGACCATAGCTCACTGCAGCTTTGAACGTCTGGGCTCAAGCAGTCCTTTCACCTCAGCCTCACAAGTAGCTGGGACTGCAGGTACATGTCACCAAGCACAGCTAATTTAAAAAAAAAATTGTAGAGATAGGATCTCACTATGTTGCCCAGGATGGTCTTGAACTCCTGGCTGCAAGTATGAATTAAATGTTAAGAATGGCAATACTTGACTTTGTAGTTGAAGTCTCAAAGAGTAGAACTGTGAATTTTAAAAACAGAACTTTAAAAATAGCTGTGAAAGAATGGAACAAAAATAGTTTTATAAGGCAGCTCCACTTTCAGAATATTGTGTCATTGTGATCTCCAATAGAGTAATTTTATTTTTCTTTTCTGAAGACAATGTAGGTGAGAGTAATAATCCACAAGGATGTATTTGATTTAGAAACAGGCAAGACTGTTAGTACAAAACAAAGATTGGGGATATTATTGGTTTACACCTAAGGATTTAAACTGAAGAATTTCATGAGATGTGCAGGAGAGAAAAAGTAGTATCTTTTTCAAACCAATTGTGAAGTTGACAATCAGTGGCTGACACCTATAACAAAAGACAGATTAACAAGAGAAAGGCATAACAAAATTTTTTAACCAAAATTTTATGTGACACGGGAAACTTCAGAAATGACGACCCAAAGACTTAGGAAAAGCTGTGTATTTTTATGCCTAGGTTTGCTAAAGAATGGACAGTCACATAGAAGTCTGATTGTCCAGCCTGGACAACATGGTGAAACCGCATCTCTACTAAAAATACAAAAATTAGCCGGGCGTGGTGGTGGGTACCTGTAATCCCAGCTACTTGGAAGGCTTAGGCAGGAGAATTGCTTGAACCCAGGAGGCAGAGGTTGAGGTAAGCTGAGATCATGCCACTGCACACTCTAGCCTGGGCAACAGAGTAAGACTCCATCTCAAAACAAACAAAACTGATTGATCAAAAAGGAGATGATCAATAAACGAGGGGGAACTTAGTAAGGCCTGTTGACCTGTTTGTTCAGATTATTAAATAGGGAATCCTTTCCCCATTTCTTGTTTTTGTCAGGTTTGTCAAAGATCAGATGGCTGTAGATGTGTGGTATTATTTCTGAGGGCAACTCTGCACCAAGCAGACCTAATAGACATCTATAGAACTCTCCACCCCAAATCAACAGAATATACATTCTTCTCAGTACCACATTGCACTTATTCCAAAATTGACCACATAGTTGGAAGTAAAACACTCCTCAGCAAATGTAAAACAACAGAAATTATAACAAACTGTCTCTCAGACCACAGTGCAATCAAACTAGAACTCAGAACTAGGAAAATCAATCAAAACCGCTCAACTACATGGAAACTGAACAACCTGTTCCTGAATGACTGCTGGGTACATAACGAAATAAAGGCAGAAATAAAGATGTTCTTTGAAACCAATGAGAACAAAGATACAACATACCAGAATCTCTGGGACACATTTAAAGCAGTGTGTAGAGGGAAATTTATAGCACTAAATGCCCATAAGAGAAAGCTGGAAAGATCTAAAATTGACACCCTATCATCTCGTTTTAATCCTGGTTCCTGATAGTTTAAAGGGATTATTAGGCAAAGTTTATGGGAGGCGATTTCATTGTTTAGACCAAGCTCCTACACTGGGCTCCAGCAGACAATGTCACTCATGCTAGGTGTCATGCACGATTACACTAAACTTTGAAACAGGCAAGTTTTCCAGAAATCAGAAGATTCACAGCAGCTAAGCAGAAGGGGCTCACTTTACCTGAGCCAGCATGATAAGGAAGCCCCTTCTGTGTTAACCCTATAAGTAAAGTAACTTTGAAATGACCAATCTGCTTTTGTTCCTTGTTTCTGCTTTCTTCAGCCCTTTTCTGCCTATAAAGCCAACCTATAAAATGGAGCATGCATTCTAAGAATGAGATAGTGCCCAGTTCTAGAATCACTAATAACAGCCAATTACATCTTAAAACCAAACTTGCTGTAATTTTATTTTTTAACAATATCAATAAAGGTGCCTTTATTCTAAGAGCTATATGAGGTAGTTTGATCATATTCACAGAATTATAAAATTAGCATAAGAAAATTATTGAATTAAACCCCAAATTGTTTGTTCAATATGGTGGCTGGTTATTAATCGTGAGGATAGGAAAGATGTTCCTTGATTACTGTTGGTCCTGAAAGAACTTATTGTCTTGTTAAGAAGAAAAGACTCACAAAAAATAATCCAAAACAGAATATAGTCAAGTTTCAACTGTGTGTATTATAGATGTTCAGAGAATTGTGTTGTGTTGATTTTTGTTAGCATAGAAGGCCTTGTAAAACATGTGTGAGTAGAAGCCAATTAGAACTGAGTTTTTTTGTTCTTTTTTTTTTCTTTTTGAGACAGAGTTTTGCTCTGTCACCCAGGATGGAGTGCAATGGCGCGATCTTGGCTCACTGCAACCTCCGCCTCCAGGTTCAAGTGATTCTCCTGCCATAGCCTCCCGAGGCACTGGGACTACAGGTGTCCACCACCATGCCCAGCTAATTTTTGTAATTTTAGTAGAGACAGGGTTTCACCAGGTTGGCCAGGCTGGTCTCAAACTCCTGACCTCACATGATCCATCTGCCTCAGCCTCCCAAAGAGTGTTTTTACAGGTTCCATCCCTTATTCCTCCCTTATTCCTGGAGTCATCTTAGGGAAATTTTCTGACATTTTATTGCCATCTGTAAAGTAGAGAGAAAGATTACTTGCTTGCTTGCTGAGGACTAATGAGATACAATTTTGAGAAGTCATTTTTTTGGGGGGCGGAGCAAGATGGCCGAATAGGAACAGCTCCAGTCTCCAACTCCCAGCGCGAGCGACACAGAACACCGGTGATTTCTGCATTTTCAACTGAGGTACTGGGTTCATCTCACTAGGCAGTGCCGGACAATAGGTGCTGGTCAGCTGCTGCAGCCCGACCAGTGAGAGCTGAAGCAGGGCGAGGCATCGCCTCACCTGGGAAGCGCAAGGGGGAAGGGAATCCCTTTTCCTAGCCAGGGGAACTGAGATACACAACACCTGGAAAATCGGGTAACTCCCACCCCAATACTGTGCTTTAAGGAAACGGGCACACCAGGAGATTATATCCCACACCTGGCCGGGAGGGTCCCACGCCCACGGAGCCTCCCTCATTGCTAGCACAGCAGTCTGTGATCTACCGGCAAGGCAGCAGCGAGGCTGGGGGAGGGGCGCCTGCCATTGCTGAGGCTTAAGTAAGTAAACAAAGCCGCTGGGAAGCTCGAACTGGGTAGAGCTCACAGCAGCTCAAGGAAACCTGCCTGTCTCTGTAGACTCCACCTCTGGGGACAGGGCACAGTAAACAACAAACGCAGCAGAAACCTCTGCAGATGCAAACGACTCTGTCTGACAGCTTTGAAGAGAGCAGTGGATCTCCCAACACGGAGGTTGAGATCTGAGAAGGGACAGACTGCCTGCTCAAGTGGGTCCCTGACCCCTGAGTAGCATAACTGGGAGACATCTCCCACTAGGGGCAGTCTGACACCCCACACCTCACAGGGTGGAGTACCCCCCTGAGAGGAAGCTTCCAAAGCAAGAATCAGACAGGTACACTTGCTGTTCAGCAATATTCTATCTTCTGCAGCCTCTGCTGCTGACACCCAGGCAAACAGGGTCTGGAGTGGACCTCAAGCAATCTCCAACAGATCAGCTGAGGGTCCTGACTGTTAGAAGGAAAACTATCAAACAGGAAGGACACCTACACCAAAACCCCATCAGTACATCACCATCATCAAAGACCAGAGGCAGATAAAACCACAAAGATGGGGAAAAAGCAGGGCAGAAAAGCTGGAAATTCAAAAAATAAGAGCACATCTCCCCCCGCAAAGGAGCGCAGCTCATCGCCAGCAACGGATCAAAGCTTGACAGAGAATGACTTTGACGAGATGAGAGAAGAAGGCTTCAGTCCATCAAACTTCTCAGAGCTAAAGGAGGAATTACGTACCCAGCGCAAAGAAACTAAAAATCTTGAAAAAAAAGTGGAAGAATTGATGGCTAGAGTAATTAATGCAGAGAAGGTCATAAACGAAATGAAAAAGATGAAAACCATGACACGAGAAATACGTGACAAATGCACAAGCTTCAGTAACCGACTCGATCAACTGGAAGAAAGAGTGTCAGCGATTGAGGATCAAATGAATGAAATGAAGCGAGAAGAGAAACCAAAAGAAAAAAGAAGAAAAAGAAATGAACAAAGCCTGCAAAAAGTATGGGATTATGTAAAAAGACCAAATCTACATCTGATTGGGGTGCCTGAAAGTGAGGGGGAAAATGGAACCAAGTTGGAAAACACTCTTCAGGATATCATCCAGGAGAACTTCCCCAACCTAGTAGGGCAGGCCAACATTCAAATCCGGGAAATACAGAGAACGCCACAAAGATACTCCTGGAGAAGAGCAACTCCAAGACACATAATTGCCAGATTCACCAAAGTTGAAATGAAGGAAAAAATCTTAAGGGCAGCCAGAGAGAAAAGTCGGGTTACCCACAAAGGCAAGCCCATCAGACTAACAGCAGATCTCTTGGCAGAAACTCTACAAGCCAGAAGAGAGTGGGGGCCAATACTCAACATTCTTAAAGAAAAGAATTTTAAACCCAGAATTTCATATCCAGCCAAACTAAGTTTCATAAGTGAAGGAGAAATAAAATCCTTTACAGATAAGCAAATGCTTAGAGATTTTGTCACCACTAGGCCTGCCTTACAAGAGACCCTGAAGGAAGCACTCAACATGAAAAGGAACAACCGGTACCAGCCATTGCAAAAGCATGCCAAAATATAAAGACCATCAAGGCTAGGAAGAAACTGCATCAACTAATGAGCAAAATAACCAGTTAATATCATAATGGCAGGATCAAGTTCACACATAACAATATTAACCTTAAATGTAAATGGACTAAATGCTCCAATTAAAAGACACAGACTGGCAAACTGGATAAAGAGTCAAGACCCATCAATCTGCTGTATTCAGGAGACCCATCTCACATGCAGAGACATACATAGGCTCAAAATAAAGGGATGGAGGAAGATTTACCAAGCAAATGGAGAACAAAAAAAAGCAAGGGTTGCAATACTAGTCTCTGATAAAACAGACTTTAAACCATCAAAGATCAAAAGAGACAAAGAAGGCCATTACATGATGGTAAAGGGATCAATTCAACAGGAAGAGCTAACTATCCTAAATACATATGCACCCAATACAGGAGCACCCAGATTCATAAAGCAAGTCCTTAGGGACTTACAAAGAGACTTAGACTCCCATACAATAATAATGGGAGACTTCAACACTCCACTGTCAACATTAGACAGATCAACGAGACAGAAAGTTAACAAGGATATCCAGGAATTGAACTCATCTCTGCAGCAAGCAGACCTAATAGACATCTATAGAACTCTCCACCCCAAATCAACAGAATATACATTCTTCTCAGCACCACATCACACTTACTCCAAAATTGACCACATAATTGGAAGTAAAGCACTCCTCAGCAAATGTAAATCAACAGAAATTATAACAAACTGTCTCTCAGACCACAGTGCAATCAAACTGGAACTCAGTACTAAGAAACTCAATCAAAACCGCTCAACTACATGGAAACTGAACAACCTGCTCCTGAATGACTACTGGGTACATAACGAAATGAAGGCAGAAATAAAGATGTTCTTTGAAACCAATGAGAACAAAGATACAACATACCAGAATCTCTGGGACACATTTAAAGCAGTGTGTAGAGGGAAATTTATAGCACTAAATGCCCACCAGAGAAAGCAGGAAAGATCTAAAATTGACACTCTAACATCGCAATTAAAAGAACTAGAGAAGCAAGAGCAAACACATTCGAAAGCTAGCAGAAGGCAAGAAATAACTAAGATCAGAGCAGAACTGAAGGAGATAGAGACACAAAAAACCCTCCAAAAAATCAATGAATCCAGGAGTTGGTTTTTTGAAAAGATCAACAAAATTGACAGACCGCTAGGAAGACTAATAAAGAAGAAAAGAGAGAAGAATCAAATTGACGCAATAAAAAATGATAAAGGGGATATCACACCGACCCCACAGAAATACAAACTACCATCAGAGAATACTATAAACACCTATACGCAAATAAACTGGAAAATCTATGAGAAATGGATACTTTCCTGGACACTTACACTCTTCCAAGACTAAACCAGGAAGAAGTTGAATCCCTGAATAGACCAATAGCAGGCTCTGAAATTGAGGCAATAATTAATAGCCTACCAACCAAAAAAAAGTCCAGGACCAGATGGATTCACAGCCGAATTCTACCAGAGGTACAAGGAGGAGCTGGTACCATTCCTTCTGAAACTATTCCAATCAATAGAAAAAGAGGGAATCCTCCCTAACTCATTTTATGAGGCCAACATCATCCTGATACCAAAGCCTGGCAGAGATACAACAAAAAAAGAGAATTTTAGACCAATATCCCTGATGAACATCGATGCAAAAATCCTCAGTAAAATACTGGCAAACCGGATTCAGCAGCACATCAAAAAGCTTATCCACCATGATCAAGTGGGCTTCATCCCTGGGTTGCAAGGCTGGTTCAACATTCGCAAATCAATAAACATAATCCAGCATATAAACACAACCAAAGACAAGAACCACATGATTATCTCAATAGATGCAGAAAAGGCTTTTGACAAAATTCAACAGCCCTTCATGCTAAAAACACTCAATAAATTCGGTATTGATGGAACGTACCTCAAAATAATAAGAGCTATTTATGACAAACCCACAGCCAATATCATACTGAATGGGCAAAAACTGGAAAAATTCCCTTTGAAAACTGGCACAAGACAGGGATGCCCTCTCTCACCACTCCTATTCAACATAGTGTTGGAAGTTCTGGCTAGGGCAATCAGGCAAGAGAAAGAAATCAAGGGTATTCAGTTAGGAAAAGAAGAAGTCAAATTGTCCCTCTTTGCAGATGACATGATTGTATATTTAGAAAATCCCATTGTCTCAGCCGAAAATCTCCTTAAGCTGATAAGAAACTTCAGCAAAGTCTCAGGATACAAAATCAATGTGCAAAAATCACAAGCATTCTTATACACCAGTAACAGACAAACAGAGAGCCAAATCATGAATGAACATCCATTCACAATTGCTCCAAAGAGAATAAAATACCTAGGAATCCAACTTACAAGGGATGGAAAGGACCTCTTTAAGGAAAACTACAAACCACTGCTCAGTGAAATAAAAGAGGACACAAACAAATGGAAGAACATACCATGCTCATGGATAGGAAGAATCAATATCATGAAAATGGCCATACTGCCCAAGGTTATTTATAGATTCAATGCCATCCCCATCAAGCTACCAATGAGTTTCTTCACAGAATTGGAAAAAACTGCTTTAAAGTTCATATGGAACCAAAAAAGAGCCCGCATCTCCAAGACAATCCTAAGTCAAAAGAACAAAGCTGGAGGCATCACGCTACCTGACTTCAAACTATACAACAAGGCTACAGTGACCAAAACAGCATGGTACTGGTACCAAAACAGAGATATAGACCAATGGAACAGAACAGAGTCCTCAGAAATAATACCACACATCTACAGCCATCTGATCTTTGACAAACCTGAGAGAAACAAGAAATGGGGAAAGGATTCCCTATTTAATAAATGGTGCTGGGAAAATTGGCTAGCCATAAGTAGAAAGCTGAAACTGGATCCTTTCCTTACTCCTTATACGAAAATTAATTCAAGATGGATTAGAGACTTAAATGTTAGACCTAATACCATAAAAACCCTAGAAGAAAACTTAGGTAATACTATTCAGGACATAGGCATGGGCAAGGACTTCATGTCTAAAACACCAAAAGCAACAGCAACAAAAGCCAAAACTGACAAATGGGATCTAATTAAACTAAAGAGCTTCTGCAGAGCAAAAGAAACTTTCATCAGAGTGAACAGGCAACCTACAGAAAGGGAGAAAATTTTTGCAATCTACTCATCTGACAAAGGGCTAATATCCAGAACCTACAAAGAACTCAAACAAATTTATGAGAAGAAAATAAACAACCCCATCAAAAAGTGGGCAAAGGATATGAACAGACATTTCTCAAAAGAAGACATGCATATAGCCAACAGATACATGAAAAAATGCTCGTCATCACTGGCCATCAGAGAAATGCAAATCAAAACCACAATGAGATACCATCTCACACCAGTTAGAATGGCAATCATTAAAAAGTCAGGAAACAACAGGTGCTGGAGAGGCTGTGGAGAAATAGGAACACTTTTACACTGTTGGTTGGATTGTAAACTGGTTCAACAATTGTGGAGAACAGTATGGCGATTCCTCAAGGATCTAGAACTAGAAATACCATATGACCCAGCCATCCCATTACTGGGTATATACCCAAAGGATTATAAAGCATGCTGCTATGAAGACACATGCACACGTATGTTTATTGCGGCACTATTCACAATAGCAAAGGCTTGGAATCAACCCAAATGTCCATCAGTGACAGACTGGATTAAGAAAATGTGGCACATATACACCATGGAATACTATGCAGCTATAAAAACGGATGAGTTCGTGTCCTTTGTAGGGACATGGATGCAGCTGGAAACCATCATTCTCAGCAAACTATTGCAAGAACAGAAAACCAAACACTGCATGTTCTCACTCATAGGTGGGAATTGAACAATGAGATCACTTGGACACAGGGAGGAGATCATCACTCACCGGGTCCTATTATGGGGAGGGGAGAGGAGGGAGGGATGGCATTGGGAGTCATACCTGATGTAAATGATGAGTTGATGGGTGCTGACGAGGTGATGGGTGCAGCACACCAACATGGCACAAGTATACAGTATACATATCTAACAAACCTGCACGTTGTGCACATGTACCCTAGAACTTAAAGTATAATAAAAAAGAAAAAAAAAAAACGAGATGAACATTTAAGCAAATTATTTGGGTGCATCATCACTCAGAACTAAGCTTTAGCAAAATGCTATGAAATGTAGTTTTACAGACTTAAATCCAGAAAATTTCATTTACCTCTTATGTTGTTTTAGGTTTCCCCAGGAGCTCTTTTTCCCAAAGCTGTTTACTTTGATTCTTCTTTCTGGAGCCTCCAGGCCTCTCCTTCTACCTATCTAAGAGTTTAGTCAAGTAAAGCCACTTAGTTATAAAGGAAGAAGAAAAAAGTAATAATACAGGTTTAAGATAACAGCTATAAACCCCTAATGGTGGTACCTGTTTCTTTTCTTTCTGGCTGGGAAAAAGAAAAGGAAGGAGACATAGTGTTTAAGAGGATGCTGAGACTATTATGTTACCGCTAGTGAGTTATTCTTTGACTTTTATTATGACTTTTTGTACCCCGCTCCCCGCCTCCCTGGAACTGTAGTTTTAAAGCTTCTTTTTTCAGAATGAAGACATTGTAGTGCATTTACATCTTCCTCTGCTATACTGCAAGCTTCTAGCACTATTAATTGGTCATTCAAATACATTTGTGGAATAATGGATGAATAAGTACCAATTCTGTTACAATGAAATTATTGAAGGAGATATCTTGGTTTTCGTCTATAATTTGTATTCTAACATTCAGTCAAAGTAGTTTGTTAAATAAATTGGAAAGAATTGATCTTCAACCATGGTAATTGACATCTAGCTCTAGATGAAGGATTTCTGTCTGCCAATGTTACATCATGTTTCATTAAGTTTTATCAACATATCACCAAAGAATGTGAACCCTCATTTTTTGTTCAGGTTGAATATCCCTTATCTGAAGCACTTGCAGCCAGAAGTGTTTTGGATTTCAGATTTTTTCGGATTTTGGAATACTTTCATATACATAACGAGATTTCTTGGGGAGGAGAACCAATTCTAAACATAAAATTCATTTATGCTTCATATACATTGTATACATATAGACTGAAGGTAACTTTATACAATATTTTAAATAATTTTGTTGGCGCTCAAAAAGTTTCCATTTTGAAAGATTTCAGATTTCAGATCTTTGGATTAGGGATGCTCAACCTGTAACAACTTTTCTCTGACATTCTGGCATATGCTCCCATAGCCACAAAAGCCAGCTATGTTAGTTGGATTAGAGTAACTTATTTTAACAATTGTCTTCTTGACATGTAGCCCAGAGAAGTAAAGTGAGCTGCCTAGCTCATCACACAGTTATTATAAAAATAATGCTTAGCTTTTCTTGAAAGAGTATCTGGGTGCCAGTCTGAGTGTCTGGAACACAGATGATGATTAATAAATATGTGAGTGAATAAATAAAAGCCACAATTGGCTGTAGGTTTTAACATACAAAGAGTTTTTCATCCATTGTAGCCACCAGCATCACCAGTCTGAAATAGCATTAAGAATCCATCCAAGTCAACCAGAAGCAACCAAAACTCTTTAGCTCTGCAGGACAGAAATAAGTACTTCTTTAAGTAACTTCCTTCCTAAAACACACACATACACACACACACACACGCACCCACACGCACCCACACGCACACACACAAACAATATCTGGTTCTTACATTTTTCTGGTCACTTTCACTAATTTATAATTTTTAGTTGCAGCCAGGTTTCTTCATTTTAACTCCAGGTTTCTTATCAGGGAACACTTGCCAATAAGTCTCCCTCATGGAGAGATCGCGGTTATTAAGTTTCCTCAGAGGGGACCTGAACATTCTCCAGCATTCTTCAGGTCAACTAACAACACCCTGGACATTCAGATGTCCCATACAAGATCACAAGGAGGTTTCTTATCCTCCACCTAGTTTTCTGGGCTAAATTACAAGGGATGCAGTATGGTTGATGAAAATAGAAAAGCTGTCAATTAGAATTTTCACACACACACCTCACAGCACAAAGCAAAACACACTCTCCAAGCATCGTTGCCTTTCTCTAAGGGTGCAGCCAGCACTCTCCAGGGTGCTTAGGGAGAGCACCTCTCTCAGAAGACTACTAAGAAGGAAAAAAACCGTAGTAGGATCCTGAAGTTGATTTAGTTATCACTGAACTTGAATACCTCTTTTCAATGCTGGAAAAGATAATTGTGATACAAGGATAAATTCTCCTCAGGGCTTTTCCCGGTAGAAGGCAAATTGCTACTCTTCTCTTCCCACAGTCTGCCTAATCCCTACATCTATTTTTTAAGGTACAGAATGACACTGATTATTCTCCTGTCTTGGGATATTCCTAATAGATACACAATCATAATAGGCAAAACTGGAGACAAACATTTGGAAATGCTCAGAGAAGGCAATTTATGATAGGTAATTAACAACTCTGGCTGTTGGCAGAGGCTAAAAAGTTCAAATGCAGAGACCTGTTGTAGGATGATGTCCTGTCTGCCTTTGCCACAGAGAGGATTATACAGAGCCTGCAGGGGAAAAAAGTGTTGTATCTATATGGCCTCAGTTGCACACTACAGCAGATTGAGACATATGGGCAGCACATCAGCACCTCGAACAACTGGTCTCCAAATGTATCCTTTTCACAGATACTATGGCTCAAAAAGCTTAAGCTTTACACACTTCTTTAAGAATAGATCTATTATGATCTTGAAGTGGAACATCGGAAAGACATCAATTTTATGTCTCTCACTTACCTGGAGTTCAAAGTATTGCAATAGTTCCCTTTACTGTAAGAAATTGCTGCAGGTCGACCCTAAGGTTTCCTTACATGAAGTAAATTTAACAGGTAGGAGTTTAGATTTAGCTCATGAACTAGATGTTCATGTTAACCATTGTATCGAGTTGGAATTACTTGCTGCTGGAAAATAAACTGTTCTAACAGTTCAGAGCTAACAATGAGATTTGTCAAAAATCTGTCCCATCAATGACAATGAAAATCACAGTAAGAAGTCACTCTGCCTCTGGTTTTGCAGATGTGGTTTTCTGCATATCATAAAATAAATCTATGGAAGTCATCAAGGAATATTTAATACTCCGATAAAATTAAGAGATCATTTAAAAATTATTAACTGATTTTGTTTTGCTAGATTTTAATCAAAGTGTTCTAACCTGCTTAGTTGGTAATTAAAATAATCTGTTTTGGCTTAACTCTCTAATTTCATTCTCTAAAACAAGGCACATGATTTTCTCTGTAAACGTACAATTACCAGTTGGAACTGCATTAAGCTTTTAAGCTAATGAATTTAATTTGGTGCTTTGATATAGTTATTTACTAAGCAGTTTAACATCAAGCTACAGAAACATGAAGACACCTGTAACAAGTCCATAGTAATAGCAAAGCTACCCCAAACTGATCTGAAAATATCAGCTCCTGTTTATTCGAAACTAATGTATTTTCACACCTGGAGTTAAATTGCCTGTTTTATGTCCATCTTACTGAATTAAATATGAGCAAGGGGAGAGGGCTGCATTTTAATGAAAGAGGCCATAAAACAGAGCCCAAACCCTGAGGTTCCTTCATCTTTTCATCACAGTGTTCCTTCAACACAAATGGCAATCAGATTTTTAAAAAATCAGGAGAGGGAATTGAAAGAACCGCACCTAAGCAACAGGATTTTTGAACAATAGAGAGAAATCACCTGGGAAACATTAAATCCTTGTTGTCGGAATCTGGGGGTCACAAAGGAAGCTGTATAAAAGAAGTCTATCGGGACACATGGATAAAGTAGAATAGAAAGAACATATGGGAAGTGTGTGAGAGGAATCAGTCTGTCTCAATTAATTACTGTCATTTTATGTACGCAGATGGACAAAAGAACAATAGAAGACTGGTTACTCTGATATGCAAAAAGTCTCCTACAAAGTTGTAATAGTTGCCAAGCTTCTTGATTACCATTATGGTGTTGAGTTGAAATATTTCACTTCAAAAGTATTTTCCTACTCTCAAATCTGTTGTGTAAAGAGGTGGCAAAAAAAAAAAAAAAAAAAAGAGAGAGAAAAATAACTAAACAGCAAGCTAGGCCACTAGGGAACAAATTTGAATGAGATCTAGCCTATATGTGAGGAATTCACAGTCTTAGGAGGAAAATATTACATAGAAAGATAAATTAAGATATGACATGGTAAATGCTATTACAGAGATGTGAACAAAATACCAATGGAGGACAGATGGAGCAAGAATGGATCTTGAGGGAGGTCAGAATTCTCAGAGCATTTGAAATGGATACTGAAGAAATAGCAATTTTCCAGGAAAAAAAAAAATCAGGTGTAGTATTCCAGTCTGGAAGGTCAGTCCCAATGTCTCGCATTTGCAAGATGAGATAGTCAATAAGAAAATAACATAAAGTGCAAGAGAAATACAAATGCAGGAGAGGCAGTGTAGTAGCAGCCTGAACAAACAGGTTCATGTACTAGCCAGCTGGGGCAGTGGTTCTCCCACTTTGGTGTGAATCGTAATCACCTGAACTAAAGTGTTTGGGCTTCAGTAGCTCTGAGATGGGATCAAAGGTTTTGTTTTGCTAGCCAGTTCCCAGGAAATGTTGATTCTCCTGATCCAGGGACCACCCTGTGAGATCCTGAAATAGGGTGCTGGAGCTTCATTGGAAACAACAGAGAAATGATAGAGAACTTAATGGGATAGGTATCCATATCATTGGCTTTGGTTTACAGTGTGAGATATGACTAGTGTATGGGACACTAGTCACAGGAAAATCGACTAGGGACTATTATATTTTCTAATTGAGAGAAAAATGAGGGCTTCCTATCACAATCACTGCTTTGAAGAAGAAGAATTGCTGAGAACTATTTCTCAGGTAGAAGCTACAGGACAGGGTTTGGCATCCTCCTGTATTTGAGAGTTGAGAAAAAGAAAGAAGTGAGAAATGACATAGTACCATACAAGGGCATTAACTGATGTGTAGAATATAACACACTGGAGCAGTTCTCAAGAAGGAGTTGTACAACTTCCAGTTCTAGCAATATTTTCTTATATAGAGCTTTAAAAATATTTGTGTACAATGCTGAACTCTTTAAAAAAAAATCTTCTTGACACACAGGTGTGGCATAGTGTCAAATGCTAACCAGAGGTTAAATAACATGAATAATTAAAACATGTTGGGTTTGGGCTGCAAGAGGTCATTGTCTTCCTAATTAAAAGAGTTTCCTTCAATGGTGATAAAATAAATCAAATTCTAATCAGTTGGAGATTGCATGGGAATTAAGAAAGTAGACACATCAAGTGTGACTGCCCTCTTAAGAAATGTGATAAGGAACAGGAAGGACACAGGAACTTGATATAATGGTTGGAGCAAAAGAAATTGGTGGTTTCTGTTTGAGGATAAGTGGGACTTTTAACATGTTTCAAGGCAAATGCCTGTGCAAAAAAAGATTCAAAAAAATTTTTTTCAAAATTATTAAAATTAGATATCACTGATCAAGCAAGATCATAAATAGGCATGAGGTATAAACAATATGTCATCTGGTTCTCTAGATTCCTCCTGTCTGGATAGGGCATTTCTGAAAGAAAGGCGGCATCACCAGTCAGGGGCTGATAGATAAAACTCCCATCTCCCTAGGACAGAGCACTTGGGGGAAGGGGCAGCTGTGGGCACAGCCTCAGCAGACTTAAATGTTCCTTCTTGCCAGCTCTGAAGAGAGCAGCAGACCTCCCAGCACAGTGCCTGAGCTCTGCTAAGGGACAGACTGCCTTCTCAAGTGGGTCCCTGACCCTTGTGCCTCCTCACCGGGACATACCTCCCAGCAGGGGTCAACAGATACTTCATACAGGAGAGTTCCAGCTGGCATCTGGCAGGTGCCCCTCTGGAATGAAACCTCCAGAGGAAAGAGCAGCCAGCAATCTTTGCTGTTCTGCAGCCTCCACTGGTGATAACCAGGCAAACAGGGTCTGTAGAGGACCTCCAGCAAACTCCAGCAGACCTGCAGAAGAGGGGCCTGACTATAGAAGGAAAACTAACAAACAGAAAGCAATAATATCAACATCAACAAAAAGGATGCCCATGCAAAAACCACATCCAAAGGTCATCAGCATCAAAGATCAAAGGTAGGTAAATCCAAGAAGATGAGGAAAAACCAGTGCAAAAATGCTGAAAATTCAAAAAACCAGAATGCCTCTTCTCCTCCAAAGGATCACAACTCCTCACCAGCAAGGGAACAAAACTGGATGGAGAATGAGTTTGACAAATTGACAGAAGTAGGCTTCAGAAGGTGGGTAATAACAAATTCCTCTGAGCTAAAGGAACATGTTCTAACCCAATGCAAGAAGCTAAGAACCTTGATAAAAGGTTACAGGAACTGCTAACTAGAACACTCAGTTTAGAGAAGAACATAAATGACCTGATGGAGCTGAAAAACACAGCACGTGAACTTCGTGAAGCATACACAAGCATCAATAGCCAAATAAATCAACTGGAAGAAAGGATATCAGAGAGTGAGGATCAACTTAATAAAATAAAGCATGAAGACAAGATCAGAGAAAAAAGAATGAAAAGGAGCAAACAAAGCCTCCAAGAACTATGGGACTATGTGAAAAGACCAAACCTACGATTGATTGGTGTACCTGAAAGTGATGGGCAGAATGGAACCAAGTTGGAAAACACACTTCAGGATTATTATCCAGGAGAACTTCCCCAACCTAGCGAGACAGGCCAACACTCAAATTCAGGAAATACAGAGAACACAACTAAGATACTCCTCAAGAAGAGGAACCCCAAGATACATAATCGTCAGATTCACCAAGGTTGAAACGAAGGAACAAATGTTAAGGGCAGCCATAGAGAAAGGTAGGTTAAGGTTACCCAAAAAGGGAAGCCCATCAGACTAACAGTGGATCTCTCTGGAGAAACCCTACAAGCCAGTAGAGAGTGGGGTCAATATTCAGCATTCTTGAAGAAAAGAATTTCCAACCCAGAATTTCATATTCAGCCAAACTAAGCTTCATAAATTAAGGAGAAATAAAACCCTTTACAGACAAGCAAATGCTGAGGGATTTTTGTCACCACCAGGCTTGCCTTACAAGAGCTCCTGAGGGAAGCACTAAATATGGAAAGGAACAACTAGTACCAGTCACTCCAAAAAACATACCAAAATATAAAGACAAACAACACTATGAAGAAACTACATCAAGTAATGTGTAAAATAACCAGCTAGCATCATAATGACAGGATCAAATTCACATGTAACAATATGAAACTTGAATATAAATGGGCTAAATGCCCCAATTAAAAGACACAGACTGGCAAATTGGATAAAGAGTCAAGACCCATTGGTGTGTGGTATTCAGGAGACCCATGTCATGTGCGAAGACACACATAGGCTCAAAATAAAGGGACGGAGGAATATTTACCAAGCAAATGGAAAGAAAAAAAAAATGTAGTAGTTGCAATCCTAGTCTCTGATAAAACAGACTTCAAACCAACCAAGATTAAAAAAAGACAAAGAAGGGCATTACATAATGGTAAGTGATCAATGCAATCCGAAAAGCTAACTATCGTAAATATGTATGCACCCAATACAATACAGGAGCACTCAGGTTTATAAAGCAAGTTCTTAGAGAACTACAAAGAGACTTCGACTCACACACAATAATAGCGAGAGACTTTTACACCCCACTGTCAATATTAGACAGATCAACGAGACAGAAAATTAACAAGGATATTCAGGACTTGAACTCAGCTCTGGACCAAGTGGACCTTATAGACATATACAGAACTCTACACCTCAAATCAACAGAATATACATTCTTCTCAGCACCACATCACACTTCTTCTAAAATTGACCACATAATTGGAAGTAAAACACTCCTCAGCAAATGTAAAAGAACAGAAATTGTAACAAACAGTCTCTCAGATCACAGTGCAATCAAATTAGAACTGAGCATTAACAAACTCACTCAAAACCGCACAACCACATGGAAACTGAACAACCTGTTCCTGAATGACTACTGGGTAAATAACAAAATTAAGGCAGAAATAGATAAGTTCTATGAAACCATTGAGAACAAAGACACAATGTACCAGAATCTCTGGGACACAGCTAAAGCAGTGTTTTGGGGGAAATTTATAGCACTAAATGCCCACGTGAGAAAGCCGGAAAGACCTAAAATAGGCACCCTAGCATCACAATTAAAATAACTAGAGAAGCAAGAGCAAACAAATTCAAAAGCTAGCAGAAGAAAAGAACTAAGATCAGAGCAGAACTGAAGGAGATAGAGACATGAAAAACCCTTCAAAAAATCAATGAATCCAGGAGTGGTTTTTTGAGAAGATTGACAAAATATACCACTATCCAGACTAATAAAGAAGAAAACAGAAGAATCAAATAGATACAATAAAAAATGATAAAGGGGATATCACCACTGATTCCACAGAAATACAAACTACCATCAGAGAATACATTAAACACCTCTATGCAAATAAACTGGAAAATCTAGAAGAAATGGATAAATTCTTGTACACATAAAGACCCTCCCAACCTCCCAAGGCTAAACAAGGAAGAAGTCAAATCCCTGAATACACCACTAACAAGCTCTGAAATTGAGGTAGTAATTAATAGCCTACCAACCAAAAAAAAGCTCATGTCCAGACAGATTCACAGCCGAATTTTACCAGAGGTACAAAGAGGAGCTGGTACCATTCCTTCTGAAATTATTCCAAACAACAGAAAAAGAGGGATTCCTCCCTAACTTATTTTATGAGTCCAGCATCATCCTGATACCAAAACCTGGCAGAGACACACACACACACAAGAAAATTTTAGGCCAATATCCTCTATGAACATCGATGCGAAAATCCTCAATAATACATTAGCAAACTGAATCCAGCAGCACATCAAAAAGCTTATCCACCATGATCAAGTGGGCTTCATCCCTGGGATGCAAGGCTGGTCCAACATACACAAATCAATAAACGTAATCCATCACATAAACAGAACCAATGACAAAAACCACATGATTATCTCAATAGCTGTAGAAAAGGCCTTCAATAAAATTCAACACCCTTTCATGCTAAAAACACTCAATAAACTAGGTATTGATGGAACATATTTCAAAATAATAAGAGCTATTTATGACAAACCCACAGCCAATATCCTACTGAATGGGCAAAAGCTGGAAGCATTCCCTTTGAAAACTGGCACAAGGGCTGGGCGCAGTGGCTCACGCCTGTAATCCCAGCACTTTGGGAGGCCGAAGCAGGTGGATCACAAGGTCAGGAGGTCAAGACTAGCCTGGCCAACACGGTGAAACCCCATCTCTACTAAAAATACAAAAAAGTAGCTGAGCGTAGTGGCAAGTATCTGTAATCCCAGCGACTCAGGAGGCTGAGGCAGGAGAACTGCTTGAACCCTGGAGGTGGAAGTTGCAGTGAGCCGAGATCATGCCATTTCACTCCAGCCTGGGCAACAGAGTAAGACTCTGTCTTAAAAAAAAAAAGGAATTTTAAAATATGTATCACTCTTTTTAACCAATGGCTCTGGACCAACTGGCATGCAAGTGCAAACAAATGAACCTACACATAAACCTTTCACTCTTTGTAAAAAACTCATAATGGATGAGAGACCTAAATGTAAAACACAAAATTATAAAGATCCTAGAAGATAACATAGGAGAAAATCTAGTTGATCTTGGGTTTGGTGATGAGTTTTCATCTACAACCCCAAAGGCACAATTCATGAAAGAAAGAACTGATAAGCTCGACTTGATTAAAATTTAAAATGTCTGCTCTATTAAAGACACTGCCAAGAAAATGAAGGTAAGCCACACACTGGAAAAAAATATTTGCAGAAGACATACCTAACAAAAGGCTGTTACCCAAAATATACAAACTCTTAATGTTCAAAAATATGAAAAGAAACATTAAAAATGGGACAAAGGCCTTAATGGACATCTTACCAAAGAAGACATACAGAGAGTAAATAAGCATAAGAAAAGATGCCTCACAGTATAAGCCATCAGGAAAATGCAAATGAAATCAACGAGATACACACGTATTAGAATAGCCAAAATTCAGAACACTGACAAGACCAAATGCTGAAAAGTTTATAAAGTAATAGGAACTCTCATTCATTGCTGGTGGGAATGTAAAATGGGACAGATGCTTTCAAAGGTAGTTTGATAGTTTCTTACAAAACTAAACATGTGGTTACCATACAATCTGCAATCATGCTCCTCGGTATTTAGCCAAAAAAGTTAAAAACTTATATCCACACAAGAACCTATGCATGGATGCTTATAGCTGGTTTATTTATAATTGCCAAAACTTGGAAGCAATTAAGATGTCCTTCAGTAGATGATGGATAAATAAACTGCAGTACCTCCAGATAATAGAATATTATTCGGTGCTAAAAAGAAAGAAACTATCAGGCCATGAAAAGACATAGAAGAAATTTAGATGGATATCATTAAGTTAAAAAAAAAGCCAATCTGAAAAGGCTACACACTGTATGATTCGATTCCATACTATATGTTACCAATATATCATTTTGGTAAAGGCAAAATTATAGAGACAGTAAAAATAGTTGTTGCCAAGGGGTTTGGGGAAGGAGGGATGAATAAGTGGAGCACAGAGGATTTCTAGGACAGTGAAAATACTCTGTATGATACTATAATAATGGATACATGTCATTTAATACATTTGTCCAAACTCATAGAATGTCAGTACCAAAAACAAAACAAAAAATCACCCCAATGTAAAGTATTGACTCTGAGTGACAATGACGTATCAATGCAGTTCCATCAGTTGTAATAAATGTACTACTTTGGTGGAGGACTTTGATAATGAGGGAGCTATCATGTGTGGGGGCAGGAGATATATGGGATATCTCTGTACCTTCATCTCAATTTTGCTGTGAACCTTAAACTGCTCTAAAAATGGTCTATAATTTTAAAAACATTAAAAAAATAAAAATTTATTCCCTTTGATTCAGCTATTCTATTTCTGAGAATTTAACTGTGATTGTCTTTTGACGTGTTAACCTGGCTAGACTATAGTTCCCACTGACTCAAGAACACTTAGGTAGGTGATGCTATGAAGATATTATTTTTTAGCTGTGATAAAGGTTTATAATCAATTGGCTCTAGTAAGGGAAATTATTGAATATCATAGGTAATATGTGTGAGTCTTATTCAATCAGTTAAAATGGCTTAAATGCGGAGTTACGCTTCTTTGAAGAAGCATTTCTGCCTTTAGGTACCAGTTTCCTTCCTTCTTTTCCTTCCTTTCCCTCCCTCCTTCCCTCCTTCCTTTCCCTCCCTCCTTCCCTCCTTCCCTCCCTCCCTCCCTCCCTCCCTCCCTCCCTCCCTCCCTCCCTTCCTTCCTTCCTTCCTTCCTTCCTTCCTTCCTTCCTTCCTTCCTTCCTTCCTTTTTTCTGTACAGAGTCTGGCTTTGTTGACCAAACTGGCCTGGAACTCCTGGCTTCAAGCAATCCTCCTGACATGGCTCCCAAAGTGCTGGGATTACAGGCATGAGCCACCTCACCTGGCCTTAGCCAGTAGTTTCAGCCTATACATGAGAGTTCCAGACTGCCCTTTCTGACATCCTCCCTGTGGATTTTACACTTGCCCAGCTAGCCTCAACAATCATGTAAGCCAGTTCCTCGCAATAAATCTCCTAATATATATCTCTAGCCACTAAGGTAGTGAACCTGACTAATACTCTAACTAAATGAAATAATCTGAAATTTGGGAATCAGCTTCATGTAGTAAGAGATTTGCTGGAGTAGTTTTATAATAGCAAACTTAAGTGTGCAATATTACAGGATTAACTGAAGTAATTATGGCACAGTCACTCGTATTTTTGAATTATATGTATGGAATTTTTATAGTATTATAGGAAAAATATGTTTAATTCTAAGTTTAAAATGCAGGATAGAAACTGTGCAGTCATGCCTATGTAAACATGCCTCCTAAAATAAAGGCCTAGAAGAAAATATCTGTTAAGAGTGGTCATCTTTAGGGAATGGAACTATTTATTACATTTTAGAGCAGAAAAAAAAATAGAGCAAATTTTACTCTTTAAAAAAAGCCAGCAGCTTTTCTTAATATAGCACATTTGTTCAGAATTGAGGGCGCTTCCAAATATACATAATTTTAAAACTAACGCTTTTGAATATACTGATAATTTTTTAAAGAAACTTGTGCTTTAAGAGTTTATGCAATGATAATATATTCTTACATAATGCATAAACTTAAGTAACTTTATTGCAAATGTATTGAACTACTCCAGATGCAATGGCATAAATGAGATGAAGTCAGATATTATAAACAAAAAGATAAGCACTCTGAATTTTCAAATACTTTTTGGTACTAAGGTCTAATAACTTGCCTTTACTCAAGTTACAGTTTGTGATACATTATATAGAGTGACTAGTAAATGCTTACCATAACTAGCAAAATCAGTCAGCAAAATAAATACAAAGAAAGCACAGATTAGATAGTTACTATGATTCTGCTTGGTGAACAATTGCCTGAAATTAGATTTTCAGCAGAATTTTTTTCTATCAAAGTGAACCATAATTTTAGTGGTTATAATAGGCATATATTTTAATGCTTGTATATCTAACTTCTATGCAAAACAAATTATCAGTGCTTCTCACTACCCCATTACTCCTTCATCACTCCACCATTTGTGAGTGTTCTGGTAGGTCTTTGCATATGCATCTGAACATATCTTCCTTCTCTCCTAAGCTATCAGAGGAGTCAGGGATAAAAAAGGTATAGATGAAATAACAGCTATATACTTACGAGATTATTTAAGTAGTTAAATCAATATGGAGTATGTACAGAGAAAGGTATGAAATGAATTCCCCACTTTCTTCTATGATTTGTTCAATGAAGACAAAAACTTGGTAATACACCTTAGTCCTAGCTGCCACATTCAGTTGCTTAATATCTAACCTATTATTACTTCTTAAAACATATTTTATAATGCCATTTATAGACACATCAAATCTAAAGCAAATAACAGCAGAAACCACTGTTTTATGTTTTGTAAGAATTATACTACCCTTCTTTATTAAAATATTTACTGTGCAAATATGTGTATATGCATAGGAATATTGATATATCTCAATAGGTCAAATCCACAAATATGTAATTTAAAGGCACAAGAATCTTGATACCAAAGATTCACAACACAACATCAGTGTTTGGTATCCAGATACCAAATTCTGCTTGCCTTGTGTCTCTGGATCATGGAGTGACTACAGATTTTCAGATTTGGAAGGAGTAAAAGTCTGGAAGATTCTGAGATCATAAAGCAAGGTTTAGGCTAACAAAGTCATGCAATGCGTCTGTATGCCTCCCTCCCCCAGTGTTCCTGGGGGCACCAGCTCCTTTGAAAGGGCATCATCCTGGTGAGGTATGCTCTTTGGTAAGCAATCCTGAACTCTGTGAGATCATAATCATAATTTTATACAAAAATTCTGGAAGAAGTCAATAAACTTTGGCAATGTACTATGGGCATATGAGCTTATTAGACAGAATGTAGTGATTGTGAAGGGCTGATGACAATTCTGAATCCTCTTCTTTAAGGCCATCTGTTTTCGTTTATATTCAGTTGTTCATCTGTTATTCATTCAAGAAGGTTTATTAGTAGCCTACACATATTTAAGTAGTTGAATCATTGAATCTACATAGAAAGTTAATAATATATTCAATGATCAGTGATATGGTTTGGCTATGTCCCCACCTAAATTTCATCTTAAATTGTAGTTTCCATAATTCCCATGTGTTGTGGGAGGAATGTGGTGGGAGGTAATTGAATCATGGGGACGGTTACCTCCATGCTGTTCTTGTGATAGTGAGTGAGTTCTTAGGAGAGCTGTTGGTTTTATAATGGGCTTTTCCCCTCCTTCACTTTGCACTTCTCCTTGCTACTACCATGTGAAGAAGGACATGCCTGCTTTCCCTTCTGCCATGATTGTTAAGTTTCCTGAGGCCTTCCTAGCCATGCTGAACTGTGAGCGAATTAACCTCTTTGGTTTATAAATTACTCAGTCTTTATTATGTCTTTATTAGCTGCATGAGACAAGACTAATAGAGTCAGAAAAGATTAAAGCTAAAAGCTAAAAGATTATATATATATATATATATTCTGCTTATTATATATTCTGCATATATATATGTGTGTACTAGAACTGGAACATTTTGTTATAGTATCATAAATGCATAAAGACAGCGAGGATATGGAGCAATTAGACTCTCACATGCTGCTGATAGGAATTATATGACTACTTTCAGAAACAGCTTGGCAGTTTCTTTGAAAATTGAGTATACACTCACCTCCTGGAAATTTACTCAAGAGACACCAAAACATATGTCCACACAGAAATTTGCATACTTCAAACCAAAAATAAAATTCCAAGCCCCCTAACCATTCTGAATGGACCTCTCCTCTCAGCCAAGGGCATTCCAAAGGTAACCTGTAAAACTAGTTCAGGCCATGATGGGACGGAGAAGTCAGACATGCCTCATTACCATTAACATCAACACAGACCTTAAGACTGATAGAAAAGGCTCTTTAAGTCTGACAAGAAACATTTACAATCTAATCTCTCTGAAGCCTGCTACCTGGAGGCTTCACCTGCATGATAAAACCTTCATCTCCACAACTGTTTATTGTAACCCAGACATTTCTTTCTACTGATTTCAGGCCTTTATTTTAATTTTACTTTTCTTAAAACTCCCATGACAGATTAGATTCCAGGTCTTTATATAATAACTCAACCAACTGCCAATCAGAAAAATCTTTGAATCTGCCTATGACCTGGAAACCTCCACATCCTGTTGTCCTACCTTTCGGGACCAAACCAATGCACATCTTACATGTACTGATTATTGTTTTTGTTTCCCAGAAATGTGTAACATCCAGTTGTACCCTATCACTTTGGGCACATGTCATCAGGACTTTCTGAGGCTGTGTCATGGGCATGTCCTTAACCTTGTCCAAAATAAACTTCTAAATTGATTACGACTTATCTCAGATACTTTTTGGTTTACAATAGCAATGTTCACAGCAGCTTTATTTCTAAAAATCAAAAATTGGAAACAATCCAAATGTCATCAACAAGTGTATGGATAAACAAATTATGGTACATCCATGTGTGATGTACTATTTGGCAATAAAAAGAAAAAGATATTAATGCAATCAACAATGTGGATAAATCTCCACATCATTATGCTGAGTACACATTGTATGATTTCATTTATACAAAACTCAAGAAAATGAAAAGTAATCTATAGTGACAGAAATTAGATCAGCATTTGCCTCAGGATGCAGCTAGAGAGAGAAATCAATTTAAAAGGAGCTTGAAGATACTTTTGGGATGATAGAATTGATTATCTTGATGGTTGCAATGGTTCTAAAACAGACTAAACTTTATACATTCAATATGTAAAGTTTGATTACATCTCAAATAAGCTATTTTTTAAAAAAGACTCCAAGTTTAAGCCCTGCTGACTGGAAGCACTGTAGTGCTATATGTAGAAATAAGAGGTTAGTATAACAGGAGAAAATGTTGACTTGGTGGTAAATTTGCTTTCCATTTCAAACATTTTGAATTTGAAGTGGCCATCTGCAGCAAGGAGAAATGTAAATCTAGAGAATGGGAAAGAGTTCAAAGCTCAAAGAAAAGATGTACTAGCAATCCTCATAGAAGCACACAAGCTTAGGGTTGGCTGGGCACTGTGGCTCACGCCTGTAATCCCAGCACTTTGGGAGCTGAGACGGGCGGATCACGAGGTAAGGAGATGGAGACCATCCTGGGCAATATGGTGAAACCCCGTCTCTACTAAAAATACAAACATTAGCTGGGCATGGAGGCGTGTGCCTGTAATCCTAGCTACTTGGGAGGCTGAGGCAGGAGAATCGCTTGAACCAGGGAGTTGGAGGTTTTGGTGAGCTGAGATTGCAACACTGCACTCAAGCCTGGTGACAGCTAGATGCCATCTCAAAACAAAACAAAACAAACAAACAAACAAAAAAACTTAGGGTTGGCCGGGCACAGTGGCTCATGCCTGTAATCCCAGCACTTTGGGAGGCCAAGGCAGGCAGATCACAAGGTCAGGAGATCAAGACCATCCTGGCTAACACAGTGAAACCCCGTCTCTACTAAAAATACAAAATATTAGCCAGGCGTGCCAGGCGCCGGCAGTACCAGCTACTCGGAAGGCTAAGGCAGGAGAATCACTTGAACCCAGGAGGCGGAGGTTACAGTGAACCAACATGGTGCTACTGCACTCCAGCCTGGGCAGCAGAGTGAGACTCAGTTTCAAATAAATAAATAAAAATTTTAAAAAGGCGGCTTAGGGATGAGGGAGATAAGAACTGAAAAAGAGATTGAATTCCAAATATTAGGACCATCAAGTTAGAAAAGTACAAGGAAAAACAAACCTTTAGGAAACTGAGAAAGGTGTTAGACCAGTGGCAAAATCAGGAAACCACTATTTCACGAAAGCCATGGGAGAAGAGGGATGCGACAAGGAAGACGAGGTGGCCGACATCAGGCAAGCAGTGCAAACAACATGAAGATGAGGACTGACAAACAGCAGTGGGTTTGGTGATTAGAAAGCCACTAACAATTCCCTTGGGAAATATTTTTTTTAAAACAGACAAAAAGTTATCAGAAAGTATGTTAATCTATTTTTTATAAAATCAAAAATTAAAAACAACTCAAAAGTCTAATAAGAGAGGAAACAAATTATGTCACATTTGTACCAAGAAATATTTTGTAGCAATTAAAATATTTATGAAGAATTTTTTGTGATATGGAATTAATGATAAGGTAAAATTTAGGAATCACAATTGTGTATGTATGTGTTTGTATATGTGTAGGTGTGCATTTGCACATATGATATATGGAAAAGAATGAGGGGTAATATGAGAAAATGATAACAGTACTTCATAGTAGTGAGATTATAAATGATTGTTTCACATATATTTTTATTTTTTCTGTATTTTCTGCAAATGTTATAATTATCTTTTTTAATAAACTATTTTATCATTATAATACAAACGTTTGATATATCAAAAAATATCTCTGAATTTGGCTGGGTGCAGTGGCTCAGACCTGTAATCCCAGCACTTTGGGAGGCCGAGGAGGGCAGATCACCTGAGGTCAGAAGTTCAAGACCAGCCTGACCAACGTGGTGAAACCCCCTGTGTACTAAAATACAAAAATTAGCTGGGCATGGTGGTGGTCGACTGTAATCCCAGCTAGTTGGGAGGGTGAAGCAGGAGAATCACTTGAATCTGGGAGGCAGAGGTTGCAGTGAGCCAAGATTGCACCACTGCACTCCAGCCTGGGCAACAGAGCAAGACTCCATCTCAAACAAACATATAGACATATATATATGTATATATGTGTGTGTGTATATATATATTTTTGAATTATCTGAAACAAATTCAGATATATATCTGATATATATCAGATGTATATAATTTTTGTTCAGTAAAATATCAAAGAAAAGTGGGTTAATTTTAGAAAACAGAAAAATATGTAAATATTTAAAAGAAAAAGAAACTCATATTCTCATGTCCCAGAATAACATGTTGGTATATGTCTGTAGGCTTTTAAGATGTTATTCTATATTCTATATAAAGCATTCAAGTCTAGCTTTTGCCTTACTACTGTAGCAATTATCCTTTATACACACGGTTTGAGTGACTGCAGTTCCCTTGTTGCTTAATAGAATGTTTCCTTTATTCCTCTGTTATCAATAGGTCTGCAGTGCATACCTAAGTATATCTAGTTATGTCCTTTATTCAGAATATTTCCTATGCCAGGATATCAGGTTTTAATAATATGAACATTTTAAAGCCAGCAGTGTATATTGCAGCACATTATTATATGAATAAGTTAAATAAATTAAGTATTGAGAAGACACTTAAATGATGCTTGGCCTTTAATAAGTGACACATACACATTTGGTAGAAATCTACAAGATATACACAGCCAGACATGGTGACTCAATCCTGTAATTCCAACACTTTGGGTCGCTGAGATGGGAGGATTGCTAGAGATCAGGATCGAGACCAGTCTGGATAACAGAGTGAGACACTGTCTCTAAAAAAAAATAAAAAATGAGCGGGGCACGGTGGCATTCCTGTAGTCCCAGCTACTCCAGAGGCTGAGACAGGAAGATTGCTGTAGCCCATGAGTTCAAGGCTGCAGAGAGCTATGATCACTCCACTGTGCTACAGCTTGGGTGACAAAGCAAGGCTCTGTCTCAAAAAAAAAAAAAAAAAAAAAAATTAAAAAAAGATATACACAACAATAAATAATAAATAAGGTCCCTATTTGTGAAAATACAAAGAACCAGGGGTTAAAGAACAGGTTTCTATACAGATTGACGAATTGAAAAATCCAATCTGCAGTCGTTCCCTATTTTTACCAAATGGCTCTGGAAAGACTGAATTTTTTTTTTTTTTTTTTTTTTTTTTGAGACTGTTCTTCCGTTCTGACTGCTAACATCAAGAAGTAGGGAATCAAAAGCAAAAGCACTTGGACTCGGAGAAAATAGTTGTTGTGTTGGTAGCTTTTATCATTGCCTAAGATCCAGCGCCGACTCCTGAGGTCCGTAACTCTCCAAAATACACAGTACAGGAACCACTAAAGGGCATGGCAATGAAAAAAAGAAGAAAGAAGAATTCTACTTCAGCTCATTTTTTTTTTCTTAATCAAAAAGAAAAGTAGAAGTCCAAGATGAAAAAAAAAAAAAATGCTCACTAGGACCAAGGTATAGGGAAAGGAAATTTGAGGTAAGAAGCAGCTAACCATATTTCCAATTTTAAAAGCCTGGGTCCTAGAAGTATTTCATGTCAATGCCCCAGGCTCACAGATTTAGGGAATGTGGAGATATTAAAAGCTAACTTACTGAGCATGAATAAGACTTGACTTAAATGTGCGGTTAAATAATCGAGGGAAAAACCATAGTCATCTGGGATCCAAACTGAAAACCAATACCTATAAGGCAATCCTGATGATTCCAGAGCCATTGATGTCAGTAAATAAAACTGCACCTGGACTAAACAGACTCAGCGTTGGTTAAAATGATGGGAAGGGAACTGAATGTATGAAAGGGTATTTGATAACTCATTTCGTTTATTTGGTTTCCATTGCCTGGCCCAAAAGCTACTCTCAGTCTCCACATTTAGCTTCCAATGCTAGAGACCATTCTGAAGAGATGAGTTAGTAAGTGAGTAAGTCATTAGTTGGAGTCTCAGATCTGACATCCTTCCTTGTCCAAGAGACTTGATGAACTCTTGAGACTCGTGGAGAGTCTACAAGATTCTGGTCTAGACCCATTAGATTTTGCAGAGATTATTTAACAATTTGCAGTTTGCACATTCAAAGTTACTAATACCATTTTAAAGAGAATTTACAATTAGAAATTGGTATGGTTCCTTAGCATTAAGGGGAGGAAGAGGTCGAGGGTTAACACTGACATTTGAAACACGATGCTGAATTATGCAGTGTAATGGCCTCAAACTGCATGGATTTGAATTCAATTCGTTTATTTATTAACTGTGTGATCTTTGGCAAGTCATGACACATCTCCTAGAATCAGAAACAAATGTGAAAACACTCACAATGACACTCCTCTCGAAAAGTGGAGTCTTTTTCCCCATACTTTGAACCTGGTAGGAGTCATGACTTGCTTTGACCAACAGAATGCATCAAAAATGAGGTTATGCTAGTGCCATGCCTGGGCCTCAAGAGGTCTTGCAGTTTCCATTTGAGAGCTTTTGGAACTGTGAGACTACCACATGAACAAGCCAGGGCTAGTAGGCTAGAGAATGAGAAACTGTGTGGGGAGAGGCCCTGCTGGAGTAGGACCTAGCTAAGGTTTTTATAGACCAGTCAGGCCCCAACTGGCTCACCAGCTGATCACAGGTTCATAGACCTCAGCCAAGATCACCTATTCCTGGCTAACTAAGACCAAGAACAAGCCAGCTAAGCCCCACCCAAGCCATCAACCCACAGAATCTTGAGTTAAATGATGGGTTGATATTTTAAGCCACTAATTTTAGAGGTAGTGCATTAATCACAAAAGAGAATTGACAGATATCTCATCCATAAAATGAGATAACAAAAGTACCTACCTAATAGGAATGTTGGGAGATTCAAATGAGATAATATATGTAAACCACTTTGTGCCTGGCCAGAGTAATTAAAGTACTCAAATATGTTAGCAATGACTATTATTATTTATTATTGATAAAGATGACCTTGTGAAGGGACTTTTTTCAAAAGTATGACAGGTTATGTAGCTAACATGTTATCTAGTAGTCTATAAAATTTCCACTCTGATAAAATATTTACATCATGAGCTACAGTGCTGCTTGCTCTCCTACTACGCTGTCTCAAAATCACTCTTTTTGACAAGGAAGCTGGAGGTGCTCCTCTAGATAACTGCTGTTAAATGTAAACATGTTACCCAAGAAGAGAGGAGGAAACCTTATCGTTCTTCTCTGTACTAATCTATCAGCTTACATTCTTCTATCAAATAAGCTTTTTCTCTTGTGTGGCATCAAGTTGGACCAAACAGATGTAAGGAAGGGAGGAAGGAGAGCATGAGAACAGTGTCATTAAAAAGACAGCGGTAACAGGAGGACCACATAGAGCTTGAGGAGAATATTTTGTTCATTTTTGTTTCACCATTAGATAGGACTCTTAGCCACATTCCATTAAATATTACTATGAACAAAATGCTCATTTACATATAAGATTTAGAATTTTATTCCAGTGAATCTTCTCATTATGCTCCCAAACCCTAAAATTTGAAGGATATATTCCTAAAAATATATTATTAAAAAATACATCCCTAAAACTATAAATGCTGATCAAACACTACCCTTTTTAATCTTCCCTTTATTTTTTGCACAATTTTCTAATTTTTTTACAAGGCTTTTCCAGCAATGCATCAACTTTTACACTAACAAGTATTAATGTAGTTCCTGTCTTTCCCCGAAAGGACTATAAAACTGCAAGGCTTTTAGGATTTAAGGCTGGGACAGAAATATTCAACCCAGGTGTTTCTAAATCACCTTCCACAATCTCAAACGATGCTATACTTGAAGAGCTCTGACAAAATGTCTTAAATTGTATTCTGTGTTTGTACCAAGTTATGTTATATCCAGAATAAATGCATAAAATAAAGCAAAACCTGCTGACATATTTATTTTCAGAATAGTTCTGTCACATGAACTTTATAATCATATTTGAAAATCCAGCTGTGGAAAGGTATGCATACTAGATAAATGACTATTGGGCCTTTGCCAGACGACAAAATTGAATCATATAAAGAAAAATTCTAAACCAATGTTAGAGCAATTCATCCTTTTATGCTCTCTAATTAACCACCTAATTTCTGTCAATATCAATATAACAATCCTTTTTATGCCTATTAAAAATTACAAAAAGTTGACAACATTTTTCTGAAAATGCCCACTAAAAGTGATTTCTGGCTTTTAAAATTCTTCTCTTATCTAAAATGTTTCTATAAATATAAATGTCCTATGTGCCCAATGTAATCAGTTTTCCATTTTCAGTAAATTCCAAAGAACTCTTAAAATGTGGGCTCAACATCCTGGTGGATTGTTTCTATTAGAAAATGTGTTAGTTAGAAAGGAATGTCTCTATGTTTTCTAGCCCTCAAACCCAGGAAGGTTAACAGCCTAAGTTAACCTTCAAGCCTAAGCATCATATCCCCCCAACTAGGAACAAACTTGTGTTTATTACCCCCAAAATATACTGCTTGAGCCAGAGTTTACGGATATGCTTAACTTGAATAATTTTTTCTTTAGCCTAAGGCACACTCTGAGTCTAACCCCATGTACTGAGCAAGTATCTGAACCAGGTCAGTGAGTGGTTGTGGTTAATGTATGCTATGCCTGAGATCTCTGGCAGTTCAGATGTGAAGCCCATAAAACATCTGCCACTTTAAGATATGGACCATTTGGGAAGACATTTTCCACTTTAAATATGTTCATACAAATTGAAGTGAATTTTATGTGATGAAAATTATATGAAAAAAATTATATGTTGTCAATTTAAGGAGTCAATAAATGCAACAAATAAAGCCAAGGCCTATTACACATGGCCTATAGAAATGTGTTTTATAAGATGTAGTTGATACAATTAATAGAATGAGTCTAGAATGCTGTCAGTGTTGCACAGTCAGAGAATGAGCAAATGCTATCCCCATTATTTTCCCTTCTTTCCATTGCCACTGCATATGTAATCAACAGAGAAACAGAGGTCTTAGGTATGAGGGACTTAATTTATTTTTCTTCATATTGCTCTAGCTAATATGGAACACTGTACATTTAGCCTACTGTACCAACTGTACAAAAGATGGCCTTTGCCTTGCCCAGCTCTTTCCCTGTTACTTTCACTGTTGGGCTATATATTAACCTCTACTTCCCTCAGCCACTGTTGGACTCTTCCGCCATTCTGGATTTGTAACAGTTTACCTATGTGTGGTCTTAATAGGCATTGGGAATAAAGGAAGAATGGTCTACCTCAGCACTTCTGTAATCTTTGACTTTCTCTCTACTGATCTCATACTAACTTTGTACATTTTCTAGAGCTGATAAAAATATTTAAGTTAATGAAGGAGAGCTTCTGTTTTAAGAAAGCATGTGTTTTCTCACCTTCCACAGCCCCCATTTGCAATAATAAAGAAATATGAAAACTATAAACCCACATGAAAAATATGAGTGAGGGGCTATCAGCAGACATTTTGAGAAATTTCTGGAAAATAGAAATTAGACGAACAATTAAGTGTTACCCATGTAGCAGGAAGGAAAAAGTCATCGGTTTGGATGTACCCACTAAAAGAGCTGGAGCTGAGGAGGAAGCTGGTTTCCAGGCAGAATTCTGGACTTCGTGGATGAGCTTCACTGAAACATCAGAGTACAGCAGGAAAAGGTAAGCACAGGATCCAAGAAACAGAGATTACATGCAGGAGAGAGGCCAAGCAAAGTGCTGTGATGAAAGGTATGAAGTATGCCCATGGAGCAGCCAGCTGAGACTAGAACAAAAGGATGGAGCACTCCATGCAGGAAAATTCTAGAAAGGAAATACAAAATTATACATTAAAATATGATCTAAATACATTAGCAGAATGGGTAGATAGGAATTAGAGCAGTGTCCGAGTGCTATTAATATTTCCTCCTCTTCCATGATTATTTTCAGGTACTCTGAAAATAATGCCTAAAGAAGACCAAGCAAACAAAGAGAAACAACAATCATATTATTTAGAAATATGTTGTTAGATACCAGAACAAACAGCTAAATGTTCAGAGATTTTTTTTTCCTCAATGGTGAGGAGTGATGGCAATAAGAAATCTATGCAATTGCCTTAGTTTAATTTAAAATTATAATAAATATAATTATGAGATAACATAATTTATGTACTAATTAAAAATGAAAATACTCCACTGTGATGAGCATACACTTAAACAACAATTCCTATAGAAAAGTATATCTTCTATGGATGTAAAGCCATCAATAGATATCAAGTGCCTTAACCACTGCATATCCTGAAAGCACATCCTAAGAAAATAATAATACATATCATCAAAGATTTACATGTACATATGTTTATCATGGTACTTTTTATATTAAGGAACTTTATAAATCAGCAAAATATGCAATAGGAAAATGATTTAAAAGATTATGGTAAATATTTTTAGTAGATTAATGAAGAGGTTGAGAATGAATACTGAGAATCCCTGACTATTAGATTATTGAGTTGCCTCTAGTTCCCTTGATCAAAGAGAAACAGGCTTTCATGTGCATACTTGGCATAATCCCTGGAGAGAAGTATGTTAAGAAAACGTTTTGAAATGTTTCCTTTTAATTTAAAAAACATGTTATAATAAAAAAGATTATGGTGTTATGCCTGGCACATTGAAGATTAAATGTTTGTTGAACTTCTAGGAAAGAATATTTTGTAGTTATTAAAATCCATATTTTGCATTTGAAAATATATTTAATGATATGGAAAATATTCATGATTTCCACGAAAGAATAAAAATTACATGTACCACATAATTTTCTTTTTTTTTTTTTTTGAGATGAAGTCTTGCTCTGTTGCCTAGGCTGGAGTATAGTGGCATGATCTCGACTCACTGCAACCTCCATCTCCCAGGTTCAAGCAATCCTCCTGCCTCAGCCCCGCTAGTAGCTGGGATTACAGGCACGCACCACCATGCCTAGCTAATTTTTGTATTTTTAGTAGAGACAGGGTTTTGCCATGTTGGCCAGGCTGGTCTCGAACTCCTGACCTCAGGTGGTCCACCCACTTTGGCCTCCCAAAGTGCTGGGATTACAGGCCTGAGCCTAGTCAATCATCATTTTTAATAAACACAAAATCTACATAAATATACATATAGATAGAAAAATAATAAGATACATCAAAATATTAACAAAGTTTATTTCTGGGTACAACTCAATCTTTCACTTTTAAAGAAAATTTTAATGACAAAATGAATGTGTGTTACTTTGAACAATTAAAAAATGAACATGTGTTACAAATTCAGAACATATTCTGACAAAAACATTAAAAATATTGTATTTTCTTATGCAATCATTTTAATAAGAAGTATGAAAGTTGAAACTGTAATAAGTATTCCTATCTAAAATATTTTGGTTTACATATTCTTTTTGACCTAAGGGTAGAGGATGTTATTTGCAACTCATCCAAACTCATCTTTAAAAATTTGAGAAGACAGTTCAGTAGTCTATTTTTACCATAAATCTATCTTGAGAAAGAATGATGATAGCCTGAAGGTTAACATATATTCATTAATATTTTTTTTTACTAAATTAGAGAACAACATAATCCAAACAGTCTTATCCTTTCTCTAAACCTAAAAAAAAGTTATGAAATACCTTTTGAACTTTTCCCCTTTGGTTTCTCAAACCATAACATTTTTAGTTCCCATGAGTAAAGTACATTCTTAAAGCTATAAAGTGTGAGAACATTATCCTGGAAGCAAGATAATGCTAAAGTACCAAATATATTTCAACACTGACAACTTTATAACTTTTATAACTTTGAAGGCATATCAAAACAATTTAAAAACATGTTTCCTTAACATTTACAATGTAAAATCAGCTAAAACTGTACTAAGAGGGTAAGGGCTAACAACTTTTCTAAAAATTCTTATAATTAACTCTTATTAAAATGAGTGTGTATATGTGTGTGTGTATGTGTCTGTGTGTGTCTGTGTGTGTGCCTGTGTTTGAGTAAAGGGCTTTCCCATGATACTTTCCTATTCATCTTGAATAACCTTCCTAATAAAATGGAAAAGCATAGGGCCAGCCTGGTGGCTCATGCCTGTAATCTCAACACTTTCAGAGGATGAGGCAGGAAGATTGCTTGAGGACAGGAGTCTGAGACTAGCCTGGGCAACATAGTGAGATCCCCACTCTGAAAAAATACCAATTAAAAAAAATACAGGTGCAGTGGCACACATCTGTAGTTCTGGCTACTCACGTGGCTGCTATGAGAGGATTGCTTGAGCCAAGGAGTTCTAGGTTGCAATGAACTATGATTGTGTCACTGTACTCCTGCCTGGGTGACAGAGAGAGACTCTGTCTTAAAAGTAAAAAAAAAAAAAAAAGGAAAAGTATCATTGCCATTACTCTTGTACACACTAATCTTAAATGCTAATGGTTTATCATAAGTTTTTCTAGGTAACTTCAGAATAGAAACCTATTTTAATTTATATTGTTAAAGGATGATTTAGGCTTGAAAAGTTAAACATAATTGATACCTTCTATGCAGAATTTAATTAACCTGAGTTGTAAATTAGCAATATCTTTTATGTATGTCAAAGTATTGTGGTTAAAAAATCATATTTATTGAGATTCTTTGCCAAGAGGAAAACAAATGAAAGAAATAAGTTTGAGTTGCTCCTAAAACTTACAGACAATTTTCTGGATACACCGTAAGACTGTAATAACAATGCCTCATGCAACTGAAAAGTTCATAGGTAGGCCTGGCTTTGACTGAAGCTTCCTCCAGCATTTCAAACACTGTCTTACAATTATACTGTTCGAAATATTGGCTTCCTCTTGGGTTTCTATGAGGCAGCTTTTCATTCAGGTACAAATCACTGTATCATTTCCAGTCTCTTTGAAAGTTACTGTGGAAATGGAAAAAAAAAATCTCTTTCTTAGAAAAACTAGCAAAACTTTCTTATCTATATTGAGTTATCTTCTGGACCACTGCCAACATTCTAGGTAACCATCATTTACTCAAAACAAAAATATCCTCTTCCTTTCTTTACCTTATCTAACCAGTCAGCCCTTTGGGATTGGAATGGCCACATGGCCACAACTTAGCTGTTTTCTCCTTTTCCTACTTCTTGGTGGAATTGTTGGGTTCTGGAATGTCTGCAGTTCCCCCTTGGTCATCAGATTAACGAACCAATTGATCCCCTTTCATGCTTAAGCCAGTTTAAGTTAAGCTTTCTGGCACCTATTTGGGACAACTTCTGGGAAAAGGCTATCTTTTAGCTAGTAGTTGAAGTATTCAATTTTAATATGAAATTTATTTTTTGTCTTATGGTTTGTGCATTTTGTGTTTTTTAAAAACTATTTGCCCATTCAAAGTTATAAAGATAAATCTCCTTTACCAGTGTTTATCCAACTTTAATATTCATATAACCACCCGAAAAGTTTTTAAAATGCAGATTTAGCTTGGTGGGTGGTATTGATATTACTGTTTACAGTCCTCACTTTCATTTTTTTCACATTTTCATCTTTAATCTACCCGAAAATGATTGTGAATGGTATGAAATAAGACTAAATTCATCACACACACACCCCCATATAAATAGCCAGGTATTCCTAGAACTCTTTACTGAATAATCCATAATTTTAAATATAAGACAAATCCCCCACCCTGTTTTTCTTCCTCAAAGTTGTCTTAGCTACCTTTTGTATTTTTCTCTTTTTTAATATGTATAATCTTAGACTCTGGGGAAAAAAAAACTGTCAAGACTCTGAGTTTACTTGAATTAAAAGTATAATCTGGGTGAGAATTAATCTGTAACGAGTCTTCCTAACACGAAGATGGTATGTCTATCCATTTATTTAGGTTTCTTTAATGTTTTGTTTTTAGTTTATATGTTTCATAATTTTCTACATAAAGTTCATGCACATATTTTATTACATTTGTTTTTAGGTACCATTTATTATCTATTCTCTCTCTCTATATATATATGTATATATACAAACACAAATTCACACATACTACTTATATATGTAGATATATCTACGTATATATATGTAAATCTCCACTTATGGATCCTATCTAGAAGTAAAATTGGTTTTGATATATTGATCCCATATCTAAACATGTGCCAAATTCTATTAATTCTAAAAAGCTGTCTGTAGTTTATTTTGTTTTTTTCTACATAGCTCTTCTAATTGCTGAAAATCAGTGGTAATGAAAAATCTCAAATGTAGCAAAGCAGACAAAGTAAAAAAAGACAGATTCCATAAAGAAACAAAGATAAAAATAACGTAGATTTCTCAAACAATGCAAACCAAAAGACCATGGAGGGACATCTTTAAATTACTGAAAATAATGAAAAACAACAAACAAAAAAAAACCAAAAATCCCTATTCACCTAAAATTGTATCCTTCATTTGAAAATGAAGGTAAAATAAAGACTTTTCCAGAAATCATCACCAGCACTGGCATGACAAGAAAAGTTAAAGGAAACCCTTTAGGGAGAAGGAAAGTTACATCAAGAAGAAATGTGGATCTACATGAAAGAATAAATAGCACTGGAAATGGTAAATGGGTTGGCACATATAAAAGACTTTTTAAAAATTATTTAAACCTTTTAAAAAGATGATGGGATTGCTCACAGCAAAAGTAGTAATAATGTTTTGCAGTTTATAACATATGTAGAAGTCAATGTTTGACAAAAAAGGCTTGGCGGGCGCAGAGAGAAAGAAAAGTATTTTATTGTAAGGCTCTTATACTTAAAATAAGTAGTATAATATTTGGAGGTAGCCTATACTAAGTTAAATATATATACTGAAAAATGAGTAGTATAATATTTGACAGTAGCTTATAGTAAGTTAAATATATATACTGCAAATCTTGGAGCAAACACACAGACACACACAGACACACACACACACACAGTATACTTCATAAGCCAAGAAAAAAAATAAAGAAATATTTTAAAATACCCAGTGAAAAATAATTCAGGAAAACAGGCAAAAAAGCAGCTAAGAACAAATGATAAAAACAGAAAACAAATATAAGAAGGTGGTAGATCTGAACTGAACCATATCAATAATCAAGTTAAATGTAAATAATCTAAACATTCAAGAGATTTTTAGATTGGATACAAGGGCAGGACAAAATTATGTTATGTTCAGGAAACCCACTTTAAATACACAGACTCAGATACATTAAAAGTAAAAAGACGGGAAATAAATACTGTAGTAACACTTCCTCAAAGAAAGCTGGAATGGCTATGTCAGACAACATAGATATCAGGAGAGAATATTACCAGAGATAAAGAGGGCCAACTCATAGTAAGAAATAAATCTCTTTATAATGAAGAAATAGCAGTCCTAAATGTTTATGCATTTAATAACAGGTTTAAAAATACATGACAGAACTGAAAGAAAAAATAAAATTTGGTTTTTTAGTCTTCATCTACAATTCTAGTTGGAGACTTCAACACCTCTCTTTTTCTTTTTTCTTTTTAGAGACAGGATCTTGCTCTGTCACTCAGACCGGAGTGCAGTGATATATTCATAGCTCACTGAAGCCACAGCCTCCTGGGCTCAAGTTATCTTCCCACCTCAGCTTCTTGAGTAGCTAAGACCACAGGTGCATACCACCACGCTTGGCTAATTACAAAAAAAAAAAAAAAAAAATTATAGAGACAGGGTCTTGCTATATTGACCAGGCTGGTCTTGAACTTCTGGTCTCAAATGATTCTCCTACCTCAGCCTCCCAAAGTGCTGGAACTACAGGCATGACTGACTGTACATGGCTATACCCCTCTCTCAGTAATTAATAAATTTATAAAAGGATGTTATAAAAATTTAAAACTTCTGCTCCTTAAAAAACACAGTTCAGGAAATGAATGGGAAACCAGAGAGTGAGGGAAAATCTTCGCAAAACTGTTCAACAGAGGCCCTTTACAACCCAATAGGAAGACAAACAACCTAAATACAATAGGGAATAACTTTGAATAGACTCTTCACCAAAGAAGATATACTAATGGCAAATAAATACATTATGCTCAATATTTTAGAGGAATGTAAGCTAAAACTACCATGAGAGACCATTACACACTGTGTTAATCACCCCCTATTCAGCATATTGGTGAGGGAGGAATTCCCACCTAGGGTTATGGGAAGGCCCAACACAAAACCCAGCACCAGGCAGATGAAACTGAGAACAGGTTATTAGTCACATGTACTCACAGCTTGTAGGAGAGGACACTGCATGCTCAATGGGGGTTGAAATTGGGAACAGAGAACAGCTGAGAGATGTGGGAGGCAGACTTTGTAATATGAAGAGGGTGAAACATCCCCTGGTTCCCATAGGAATATGTGATTGGTTTCTTGGAATAATTTCACAGCTGGCATGGAACTGAAACCCTGCTACTCAGGGGTAAGTGGTCCCTCTGTTAAGGAGTGGTGGTTTGGCTAGGGTACCTTATCCATGGAAGAAGAGTGACGAGGGGATCCTCTGGTTAGGCCATTTGAGACCCTCTCAGTTTTACCAGATGTCAAGACAGTACATAACATTGTGCCTTAACTTTTGGCCTTACACCACACACATCCACCAGAAGACTGACAAAATCAAGTGTTGGTAAGGATGCACAGCAACTGAAACTCTCATCCATTACTCGCAAGAAAAACAAATGGACCAGTCACTTTGGAAAAGAGTTTGGCAGTTTTTTATAAACTTAAACATAACTTTACTATTTGACCCAGCCATCCCACTCCTAGGTTTTTACCCAAGAGAAGTAAAAACATGTGTCCAGAGACACATGTTCCAGTGTTCATAGCAGCCCTCTCCCAACTGGACATATTACAATGTCCATCAGCTGATGAAATTGTAGTATGTTAGCATACTGAAATATTCATGGGCCATATAAAGGAAAGAACTACTACATACAACAACACGGATGAATCTCAGAAGCATTATGCTACATGGATGAAGCCAGACACAAAAGACTAAATATGGTATGATGATATTAATATAAAACTCTAGCAACAGCAACATTAAAATGATGGAATGCAAATCAGTGGTTGCTGAAGAACGAGGTGAAACCCAGGGCTAACCTAATTCGGCCTGTCAAACTTAATTTGCCTTGTTTGTAGTTACTTGCTTGTAGTTGATTTTAAAATCTACATAGCTAAAAGTCATGCAACTAAGGAATATGTAACTAAACTTCCACTAGTTTCCTTATAGATAACATCTCTGATGTACAGGTCACCAGAGTAATGGTTGCTTGTTTTTCAGGAAATTAGGATCAGCTCTTGTCCAGTTCAAGCTGACTGACTCCGCTGACCTTCCAATTGACCTGTATCAATGTCCAATGAGTGCCCTTTTGACATCAAAAGGCCAAAAATTCCACCCTCAGATTGTGCCAATGACACCATTTTGCGAACATGCATCCTATGAAAAGCCAAGAAGCTTAACTGCACTCGCACAGATCAGCAATTATCTCACTTTTCCTTACCACCAATCACCTTTTTCCATGCCTTGGACTGCCTTGTTCTTTATCCCACAAATATCCCTATAATACCCCGACTTCAAGGAGGAGAATTTAAGGGGTGTTCTCCCACCTCCTCACAAGGCTGCCTCATGAATAAAATGTTTTCTCCACCGCAAAACTCATTGTCTCAGTGATTGGCTTACTGCAGGATGGGCAGAACGTGCCTGGTTTGGTATCAGAGGAATGACTGCAAAGAGGCATGTTCTGTATCTTAAATATGGCGGTGGTTACATGAATGTATGACTGAAACTGGTGAATTTTATTGTATGTAAATTATAACACAATAAAGCCTGATGAAAAAACATGAGGGGGGAAACCTCTCAAGGCCTTAGTTTCTAATATCAACAATCTCTCACGGCAGCTGCTGCTTCAGGCAAGCATAATACTCTGAGTTTCTGCTTCCTCTTCTTTTGGCCTTTAGGGATTTCTTTTAATTTCCTGTGATATCAGTGATAAATATTTATTATATATTTTTTTGATTTGTTGCAGGAGTTTTTTACATTTTTTAATACCTTGTATGCCATATTGCTGCAAACAGAAATCTCATTTTCTCTAAAAACTTGCTGCCTTTTAGTGCTTTGAGACCTGTGTACTTTTTTGAGTAAATTTTCAAAAATATCATAAAATTTCCTCACCTTTTTATTAGAAAAATCTCACATTTAGACTCAAAAATATCACTGCTTAAAGTATGGAGAAACTATTTTAAAAGTTACCAACTTGGGCATTAATGCTACGTACTATATTCTACATTTAAATATATTACCAAATACAGAAATGTAGTATAACGATAAATAGTTGACATTAAATTAAAATGAAATTAATTTCAGATATTGAATTTAGAAATCAGTTAACAGTTGTTTGCAAAATTTGAATTCTATGTAATATGGGGGATGAGAGGACGTCTTGTTTGTCAAGACATCAAATAAAATGAGAATGTCCTATGTACCAAGCATTGTGCTAAGCATGGAGGATACATCAGTAAACAAAATTCAGTATCTCTCTTCACATAACACTCATAGTTTAGCAGGGAGGACAACCTTAAGCAACAATTGCATATAGAAGGTTTAATAATGCACAAACTGAAATGAAGAAAAATTACAGGGTGCTTTTCATAGCATAAACAGGGAATCTAATCTATTCCAAGGACCTAGGGGACATTATTTGGAGGGAGTTATGTTTAACCTGAAACCCCTATGATGAGTAGAATTCTACCAGTCAATGTGGTGCAGAGGATAGGAAATGAAGAGTGGAGAACAATGAACATTTTAAGTGATGGAACAGCATTTATAAAGTCATGGAAAGCCCAGCACATTCAGAAAGTGAAAAAGCACAGTATATAAAAAGTGAAGGTGGAAGAGAACAGTGAGTTTTAAAAATGGTGCAAAATTGAGAGGATAATTGGAATACTGAAATGCTTTTAAACTTCAGATTTTTCTACTTTCTCATGGCAGTGTGAAAAAATAAATACATTTTAAACATTTTGATGTTTGTTACCGATGTTCATTTAAAAGTCCTCAGCTGTAGTGCTGTTTTAAATGTCCTAGTTTGAATATCAACAGACAAACAATGATCATAATTTAAAAACACTCATCAGATTCTTACTCAGTAAATCAAAGCTTAAACAGAAGCTGGCAAATCTGAAGGAAGACACCTATTGATTGGGTAAAGTTTATGAACTCCTAGCGGTTTCTGTTTTCCTCTCCTCTCACTCTCTTTCACCTAATTCATCTATGGAAACTGCTTTCTAAATATTGTATTTTCTTAAACTTAAGATGCATTTTTTACTCCTTTATTTTAACACTACTCAAATGGGGTTTCCTTGACAAATGATTTTCAGAAAAAGTTTGTAAGACCATATATTACTGAATTTTAAATTAAATGTGAAATATGGATCCCTAATAATTGCTTTCCATATATTCAGGAAAGTCACCCTATGACATAATACAGAAAAACAAATATGTATGTAGAAGATCGCCTGTTGTACTTTGGTAACATAATTAAAAGTAAAAAACTAGGAAAATTTTCAGCATAAACACAGATATTTCAAAGATGGAGGCTAATGGTATGAACTGTGCATGCTTAGTAAAGAATCATTATTCATGAGGACTAAAAAAGTTATTTGTACAAAGCTTACACCTAATTTTGAAGAGAGGATGTTTTAATTCTTATTTATATATTATTTGACTGAGGGAAAAAACCATTTAACTAAATGCACTCAAAACCCTAAAACGCTAACCAAAGGTGCTAAGGAGTCCAAGATACTAAATGTGAATTACAAAAAGCTGTATATATTTAGATGAAAGCAATTCCAGAGAATCTGAATTTGAAGGCTTAGATTCAAATGTTATGATAATAAAACAAGAAGTATGTGAATGTAAACTAATATTTCTTCAACTTAAGGTACCTATGGATTTCTTTGGGTTCTTTGTATAATGCAGAATCTAATGTAGTAAGTAGGTCAAGAGCAGGGCTTGAGATTTGGCACTTCTAACAAGATTCCAGACAGAACCAATTAGGCAAGATATCAGATTAAACACTAGTGTAGTATCTTTCTGCTGTCTCTCAGTCCAAATACTAGATTGAAGATAGTCCTTAAACTGGAAGTACTACATTCGCTCCAAATCCCATTATTTCCCTCCATCTCCACTGTCATCATAATTCAGGTCACTCTTACTATGTTTCTTCAATTACCGTAATAGCCTCCCACTGATTTCTCTGCCTCTAGTTTTGCCCCATTACCCATTCTCCATATTAAAGCAGTAGAATAAATCCTTCAAAAACTCAGATCTGGTTATCATATTCTGCTGCTTAAATGGTTCAGTAAATAAGATACAAGCTGCCCCTTGGGCCTGTGTTACCTGACCTCCCCCCGCCCCCACATACACACACACTGCACACTCAGTATGCTAGCCCTAGTGAATTTCTTTCAAATGCTCTTCAAGTCTTTGTTTATGCTAGTCCTTTTGCATAAAGCATCTTCCCTGGCTATATTCTGTTCACTCTTTAGGGCTTAAGATAAACATCGCTTCCTTCCATGCTGATCAGTTTGATGCCTAGCCTTATCACAGTACTACACATTGCTATAGCGTATTTAACTGTCTTTGCTGCTTAGCTGTTAGCTCAGGAAGAACAGGGACCATGTCTATGTTGTTAGCTCCGCCTATATCCAGTGCCTGGCACACTAACTGGCACTAGTAGACACTTCAATCAACTTTCATTCTAAATGTATTCATTAATCTATCAATGAGGTATTCATCTTTGGCTGACTCTTTTCTAGAATTCATGATTATATCTTTCTTCAGTCAATACATTTTTTCCATAGAAAGAATACAGTATGATTGACCAGGCCCTGGCTTTACCTTGATAAAACCTTGCTTATCTGGAAACCTTGATTATAGTGAAACAAACATTAGAAAAAAGACTGAAAGCTGGAAGACTCATAAGAATTAAAGTCATATGAATAAATAACAGCTATAAAAAGTGGGCATAAAAATCAAAAGTATAAAAAGGCACTAAAGCAGCAAAGAGACAGAAGTAGATAATTTGGCCTCTATAGTAGAAAAAAGCTTTTCCAAGAAAGGTATTGGGTCTTTGAGGATAAGCAGAAACTTGCAGATGAAAGGAAAAGTCATTCTAGACAAAAGAAATGTGTTTGAAAACATACTTTAAGAGAGTTCTGTGTACTTATATTCTCTACAGAATTGTAGATGGTGCTGGAAACAAAGACTTCAAGGAAAAAAGCCTTTGCTGTCCAGCATAAAAAGCTGGGCTCTACTCATTAGTAACAGGAGAAACACAAACATACATTTTTAGCAGCAACATGGCATAATCAATTTAAAAAAATACACTTTCATAGTGGTGTGGATACACTCAAGGAGGCAAGATCAGTGAATAGTGCAAGCAAAGAATGAGAAACCTTGAATACAGTGGTAATGGGAAAGGAGATAGATGTATGGAATACTATAAGTACAGTATAAATAACAGGACTTAGGCAGGGGATGTACTAGTAGTAGTAGTAGCAGTAGTAGTAGTAGTAGCAGCAGTAGTAGTAATAGCAGTAGTAGTAGTAGTAGTAGTAGTAGTAATCTTTGAGTGAGAGTCTATGTACTGTTTTTGATAGTGAAGTGTGGCAGAATATGCCACCACAAAATACGCCATTTTGGCATAAGATTATTTTGAGCTAAAGGCACTTGAAAATCAGCAGATGCAAAAGAGACACTGGCCTGCCTGCACCAGGAAAAAAGTAGTATCACTGAAGGGAGAAGACTTCCACGTGAAAGATGCCCTCCCTGTACAGGCAGAGAAGAAACATTCTTGCTACCAGAGATGAGTGGAGGTGGAGAAAAACCTGTACAAATGGTCCCTGTTAAAATAACTTACCTTCCTTTATTCTCTTCATACATTTTACTTTTCCACAATTGCTACTTTTCGTTCAACCTACTATACAAGCATTTAGGTTTTGCCACATCTTTGGATCTTCATTTTCCTATGGGGGCTCCCATGTACATGGGAAAATCCGTTTGTCTCCTGCTAATTTATCTTATGTCAATTCAATTCTCAGGCCTAGCCAGAGACGTTAAGATGGTAAAGTTTTGCCTCCCATACAATAGCAAAAGGAACGCAGACAAAACGTCCTCCACCTTACGAGGACTTATAGAAGGTAATGCTTTCCCATCAAAGTGGGGAATGGGAAAAATGAAAAAAAAAAAAAAAAAAAAAAAGCGAGCCAGTCATGAGTCTAAAAATGATCAATCTTTACTATAGTTCAACTTAATAGTTTTACAATTGTAATTACAAATAACTATTCCATAGCTTATTTTTAAACATTTTTTCATAAATATCCTAACAGAGATACAGTCTTCGAAAAGCTCAAAAGTTTCAGAGACAAGAAAACAAACACAGAAATACTGTGGATGGGGAGCCTGGAAAGGAGATCTACGTGGGGCAAACATTACTGGGAAACTGCAAAAGTAAATCTATAGGGATGGCCAAGAGACATACGAAACATGTACAGAATTCTGTTGCATTGTCACAAGTGCCTCTCAGGGTTTCAATAAATGAAGAGCTACATCTCATGATTTCATAAGTTGATTTGCACTCCAAGAACATAACACCTTAAGTGAACTGAAGTTCTAAAACGAAGTAGAACTACTCCAAAATATTCAGCCTTCTCATCACTCAAATTCCCTGACTGTTCAACTTTCCCGTGATTCTCTACTTTTCTTACCACCCATCGCCCCAACATAAAATTAAAATAATTTATACATTTGGGATAGTTACTAAGTCCCACGTTTTTAATTTTTAAATGCTGAGTTTAATATTTTACATTTAAATAATTTAAAAGCAAAATCAAATTAAATTTTTACTAGTGATTTAGTGGACTTCACTGAGGAAAAAAAACCAAACCATATATATACAGTCCTAATTCCCACAAGTATTAGGAATAAATATGTCATAATAAAATTAATATGAATTTTTAGAAATTTCCTCTTCAAAAATACATTTGCATGTTCTGAGTGTGCTACTGCTGTCAGTGCTGTACTGACTTTCCAGCTTTCTTCTCTGAGTGGGATAAGAAACCTGCCATTTTCACTAGGAACATTAACACTCAAGAGACACAACAATTAAAGCTTTAATTTTGTAGTTTAATGTTTCACACTACCTCTACTTCACTTTCTTTGTCATTCCATTTCAAAGAAAGAAGGCAAACTTGGGGACTGTTAAAAAGTAAAAATCAAAGCTACAATGTTATTTGAGCTCAAAAAGTGCTGTAGTTTATAAAATTGAGAAGGTTTTTTTTTTAATTAATTTTTATGCTTCCCAAAGTATGTATCAATTATATAGTTATGAGTAATGAATGGCATGAAACAAGGTCCCAACGTTTTCAAATTTTGTTTTTAAAATATATTACAACATCACATTAAAAACAGTAGAGGAAAACAAGCAACCAGGATAGAACTACTTTTTTCCAACTCAACAGTACTTAGCTTTACCTAGAATTTTCGTATAGTTGATGTTAACTTCTTCTGAACGCTTTCTGACTAGTATTTTACCTTATGTATTCTTTATAGTATTTCCATATAATTTTTACCTAGACCTATTCAGAGCATAGCACAGACAGGGCAGCACAAGCAACTGACACCTTTGTTGGCAGCACAATGTTTTTTCATCCAGTTTATGAGAGAATGAAAAGAATGAAAGTGAAAATTTTACTTAGAGTTAATTACTGTAGCTCCAGGTAATCTCTTCAGAAGTCCCCTGCTTCACCATCTCAAGTTAATCAATAATGGCTGGTTTATAACTGGAAACCACTTACCAAATTGCCTAAACAAGAAAACCTTTTAAAGTAACAATTTGCAGATCTGTCCAACAACTTCAATAAAGTCGAATTTGCTTTATTTTTCCAAAAATTATGTTGTCAAGATAGAGACTCTTTGTAAGTGTAAATGTATGATGTATTATGAATTGATTTTTAGTTCCTGTTACAGAGTTGTTAGACAAGTTATTAAAGTTTAAGAAAATTTGAATTCTAAATTTCCACCTGATAACATATATGAAATATTTTATATTTTCAATATATACTTATATTTTGCACACTGTATATAAACTAGATTAGAAATGTTTTAAGTCATTTCACTGTGTGTATATCTGCACTATATAAAGAAAAAAAGAAAGGCAGAAAGACACTTTCCTTCTATCTTCCATAAGAAAACTTCAAAAATGTTTCTTTTTAAAATTGAATTTTTCAAAAGGGAAAAAATATCCTCTTTGATGGGAAATTACTTGTTTTAATAAAAGGTAAAACACTGCCATGTCAACCACAAGGTGGTGCTATAGTTCCATGCTGGCACTGATATTTTAGGAGTTAATCGATACAGTAGTTTTTCCCATTATAACTATAACCTCTTAATTTTTATAAATGTACTTCTCTCACAATCAAAAAAAATTAAAGCTAACATGCTTCATTAATTCTGGAAACATTTACTGAAACTCTGTTAAATTCAAAATTGTATGTTTCTGTAGGCTATCATTTTAAAGTTATTAAAAATGCGGCCAAGCATGGTGACTCACCCATGTAATCTTAGCACTTTGGGAGTTCCAGGTGGGCAGGTAGCTTTAGCTCACCAGTTCGGGAACAGACTGGGCAACATGGAGAAACCCTGTCTCTACAAAAATACAAACATTAGCCGGGCATGATGGTACAGGCCTATGGTCCCAGCTACTCAGGAGGCTGAGGCACGAGAATCCGCTTGAACTCAGGAGGCGGTGGGTGCAATGAGCCGAGATCACGCCACTGCACTCCAGCCTGGGCAACAGAGTGAGACCGTGTTTCAAAAAGGAAAAAAAAAAAAAAAAGGAACACTAAAAATGTTTTCTTAAAAGTGATTTCTTACGCTGTTTCAAATTCACACACACAAAAAAAATTTAAGTGATTTCTACTCATATAACAATATTTTATATTTGACAGTGTAATACCGAATTATACATATATACCATAAATAGATGAATAAATAAAATATAATCAGATGGTCCATATAATAATAAAAAAATACACTTTTTCCTTCCAAATAATGAAGTCAATTTTCTTGAGGAATTTCCGGGATTACTGCTACACTTTTATCTATAAGTTTTAAAAAAGATAATTCATATAGTAATATTAAAAATAAATTTCATTTTTCCATTGATTTAACTTCAGCAAAGATTTCTCTCTCCAAAAAATGTGTAACTTTTCATCATTAAAAAAACAAAACACGACACCTCAGTGTATCTTTTAATGTTGGCTAGAATGGCTATATTCTCTGTCTGTTATACTGGTCTTAAAAAGTGCTACACCGCCAGGAGTGGTGGCTCACGCCTGTAATCCCAGCATTTTGGGAGGCCAAGGCGGGTGGATCGCCTGAGGTCAGGAGTTCGAGACCTGCCTGACCAACATGGAGGAACTCCGTCTCTACTAAAAATATAAAATATAAAATTAGCTGGGCATGGTGGTGCATGCCTGTAATCCCAGCTACTTGGGAGACTGAGGCACAAGAATCGCTTGAACCTGGGAAGCGGAGGTTGCAGTGAGCCGAGATCACGCCATTGCACTACAGCCTGGGCAACAAGAGCGAAACTGCATCTCAAAAGAAAAAAAAAAAAATTCACACAATAGAGCACACTAAAATGTTCAACACATTTCTCACGGTGAGCCTTGAGACCACTGTCCTCTTAGTCTAAACTTGAGGACCACAGTCCTCAAGCCCGTTTCCCAGTACAAAAGGGGAATCTTAACCTTAATTTCTCAATGTTAACTGGAAAGGTATTGCTTTTTTTGACCAAGCATGAAATAGCTGTCTTTATATTTAATTTTCAATGAGTATTTTTAACTGTTTATTATAATTTATTCATCAGTACAGATGCGAAGATGGCATATATGAAAGCCTCCTGGGTATAATACACAAGTCCCATTTGGAATGTTTCCAACAGGATGTAAACCATAGTCCTCAAGCCTGTGCTTTAAAAAACATTACTTAGCACACTGCCAACAAATGTCAACACAGAAATACAGTGCTGTAATGACTTCACTCTGTAAGAGAAATAGACTGGAACATGAGTTTTTCCTTAAAAAAAAAAAAGTGACACAAGGTAAAGCAGTATAATCATTGCTCAAAAATATTAAAAGATTTATTCAATAATGAATGCAAAAATTCATATACCAAATGGAATCCAAATTGTCAAAAATTGCAGTATATTAAAATTGTATAAAGAATTCTTAAAATATACAATATGTATAGTAACCGAAGTCCTAGAAAAGTTCATGTAGAAAATCCTACAAGTAGTGATTTGGACATTTCAATAACTCTGCAGTTTCTTCAAACCTGAAATATAATAAATAATATATTAAGTAAATCAATAATTCATAATAAAGCATAGCATTTTAGGTGTTGAAATTATGCTTTTTAGCCTAAAATAAATTTGAATATTTTTCTTATCTATAAGTACAGTTACTATAAATAAACTTAAGTATGCTCAGAGGGAGGAAAAAAAGAGTCAATTATGAGTCTTGTATTCTTGGAGTGTAAGTTAAGTACTTTTTGCATTTCAAAATAATATTATAATTTTCTATAGTAGTAGGTTGCATAATCATCTTATATGCAATTTCATTTTATATTTCCTTTGAACTGCTCTTTAGAAAAATCACATCATTTGTACTAGACAAAAACATTTTTATATCTTATCAATAATTCGCTGAAAAACACCAGTGATATTTTCACAATACTGAAAATGTCTCCAAACCATCCATCTACATATATTATTTAATATTTTGATAAATCAGTTATCAAAAATAGATAATACTCTTGATTAGTTACCAACCAAAAATATCTTTGTACTCTATCTGCAGTTAATTCTATTAACAATTCCAACAAGTTTTACATCACTTGTTGGAAACTAAAACAGTGACTCATCTCACAAACACATAACTGTAGGTGGATTTATTATCCAATGGAGTCCTGAAGGAAATTCCACACCTGACTGAGAGACCTTTAAGGTTTGAAACACACATGCACATTCTATATATACTGTAATCCAATACAATTCCCTATGGAGAAATGAATTTCTGTTGCCCCTTTCTGTTACTTACATTTTTTTCATCCTTTCCATTTTCTGGATTGTTGTTTCCTTTAATTTAAAAAGCAACAAATTTAGATGACTTCTCAAAGTAAACCATCATCAAAGATGGACCGAGAATGTACAAAATACAGTTTGAAACATTGCATTAAGTACTGTTTACTTATGAAAGAATTTTGAGAGACTAAGATTCAGTTTTGCTATTTTTCTTGCCAGCAATATTTACAACTAAAACTAATGCTTGCTCGTTTTCCTAATTTAGAAAGGAAATAATCTAAGCATTTTCTTACCTCTGAAATCTCATTCAAACCACAGTAATTAATGGTAGAGGCTCTGGGAGTTGAATCTGATGATGCCGTACTATAACCAGAGGACAGAGGAATACTTGCTGGCCTCCCTATTTTGTTTTTTCTGTCTGTGAAGAAATTAAGTTTTAGATTACCTTTTCCTTTCACAGTAGAGTCAAATATCTAAAAATGTTATTTATAGATGGAAGAAAAACATACTATTTTAATTAAACATGGCTATCGGTATAGCTCAAAGAGTTTTTAGCACTATTTTAAGGTAAAAGCTTTCATATGGAGATCTAGATGTTAAAAATTGCCCAATAAAAATTACAAAAGGCAGTATTATTATCATGGTAGCAGTCAGTTTGGAAAACAGGCAAGTTAATTATTTATTTTAAAATATAACCTATGGAATCAATCATGTATATTCTTTTCTTAAAATGGTGACATCTACATTAAATAATTCGTATCCATGAATTTGTCATGATGCTTTTATTCAGCAACATTCAAGCATTTCACAAATTTTTTTACTACTGTTCTGTGGCAAGTGACAACTATTCCTATAACTGACCATATATATCTTTTAAAAATCAAGAAACATTCTAACTTGATTTAACACATATGAAAATAAGTAATGTAAAAATTTAAGATCCACAGATTTCTTCTTCTAAAAAACTGAAAAACCTCACATTTCAAATATCCTGATAATATTAATTTGACAAAATGATGGCATCTCCCCTTCAAAAATATCAATTAGAGAAGATTATGGATAATGTAATAAATCCTACAAACTCTGTGTTTTAATCAGAATACATTTGGCTGCAAAAGCAATGACATTTGGCTGCAAAAGCAATGCAAAAAAAAAAAAAAAAAAAGGACACTCATTTAAACTGGTTCACAGAAAGACAGCTTTATTGTAAGTCTACACAGACAACCTTAATTGGGGAACAAACTATTACCATGTGAGAACTGAAACAACTAGAAGACTAATTTTCATCTCTCAGAATCATAGTCTCTTTTGCCTACTTCTGCCATTTGCTCCATTCCTCTGCTCTTCTCTGTAGAATGGCTTTCTCTGCTGACTCATCAGCATAAACTTCCACCACATGGCCAGCCCAGCCCAGGCTCAATATCATTTGACTAACTGACTCGTGGTGTCCTAATTCCAAATTCTAAGAGAGAGAATGAAATTTGACTCATCACACTTTGAATTCCTATTCTCTGGGTTAAGTGTCTACTCTTAATCCAGTTAGCTAAGCCTGGAGGTCAAGATTACAGGGTACAACTCTGAAGACTACATAAACTCAAATCTTTTAGCAGGATCTGTGGACAAGAGGTTATTTTAAGAAATAATTTGAAATTAGGCAGGAACTATATCTACTACGCACTAAATCTTGGATTACTTTCTGTGGGTACAGATAGTTGTCCTGAACATTTCTTATGTCTTTCCAAAAAGCGGTGGGGGCTAGGAAAAGGAAACAGGTCTGGGAAGACAGATAAAGGGTGAAGGAAGGGCTCTCTTTGTCTTCTACTTTGGGGTGCAGACTTTGAGGTGTCTAAGCTTATTCAAGAGTGTGCCTCATGGTGGGAGAAAGCTGGCATTTGGCAGGCTGGCAAGCTATTCATAGTTATTCCTATAGAGGATTCCAGAGGTTACAGAGTAGACCATTACAGAACACCAGCTCTATTTAATAGCCAGATCAGTTAAGTGCATATTAATTTCTGTAATTTTTATTATTGCTTTCTTGAACCTTTAGTAAAGCCTTACTTGTTTAAACATTAATAGTTTCTTAGCTATGCTATAGGGGATTGAGAAAAGAATTGGTAACTGAGTTCAGGTTGGAAAGGAATGGGGAAAGGCAATGGCCACTGACACAAGGACCCTGACACCAGTTGTTATGTACTTCAGTAGTGACTGCTAAGAAGTCTCTGTAAAGAAAGGGATTCTTCTACTTCTAAGGGTATGGGACATGAGATCTTCTAGCCAACTCTTACCACGTAATAATTAATCTTTCATTGCCATCTTTGGAGGCTCATCACCTATTCACTAAGGAAATAGTAGGGTTCTTTACCATTTAATAATTTGTAAGCCAATATTTCTAAATCAAGGACCAATGTATGTATCCAACTTATTTGTAGATATTTTGTCTTAAGGGTTTCATACATAATTTATTATATTCAAAAGTGAACTCATTATTTCTCCCAAACCTTCTCCTCCTCCTGAACTTTTTATTTTATGAAAGAGTAACAATCATCTACCCAATCACATGAGCTAAACACAAGTAGTCAGTCTTAACTTCCTTACTCTCCTTCACTTTTTGTATCTATCAGGAATCAAGGCATATCAATTTTAACATCTAAATTTCTCCCAAATAAATTACCTGCTCTTTATCCTCACTATCATTGCCTTAGTAGAGACCCTCATTATTATTCTGAAATAATGACTACTAAAATACTCTTCAAATTATCCTTGCCTATCTTACTTTCCTAACAAATCACTGTTCTGCTTTGATGATAACCTTTGTGAAACGCAAACCTCAGAATATTAGCCTTGCTGAAAATCTTTCTACGACTCTGGGATAAACCCCATGACTTGATCTTTCTACTCTTCTGCTTCAGCTTCCTTCAGGTGCTCACATGTACCCTTCCTTCTAGTCACACAGGAACAAACCACACTCTTCTGTGGTGCCACACCTTTCTTAATATTTTTTTCCTCTGAGGAGAAAAAGGCACAAAACAAAGCAAAACAAACAAGCAAACAAAAAAGGAGCACTAACAGTTGGTGTCCTGTCTGGTAACTAACACCTAAGCTACTGTACCCTCTAGTGAACATAAATAATTTCACGAAAAATAACACCACATGAGGTCACTCATTGGCATAATTAAACAACACGCCCAAAACCATTATTCATGTCCAAACATAGACAAAACAAGGGCACCATGTAACCACATAAATGACCGGATATAGCCCCCCCTTGCCTCATAAGAGTACTTATTTTATGCTAAAAATTTCATTCTTACCATCAATCATCAAATTGCTCCTGCTCCCTGACAGCACCCATAGGCTTTGCTTCCTCAAACCCTCTCCAAAATTATCCAACACAAGTCCAATCCTTAAAAGCCTCTGCTAATTCACTCTTACCAAGACATTAAGGTGCCTTACAATTCCCCATGGAACACTGTATTCCTGATAAAGTCAAAACAAATCTGGAACCTCACAAAAACTATTCCTGATTTAATACGATTCTAAACCCAGAGTGATAAATTATTGCTGTCTGCATCCAAATGAAATCAAATCCTATTCCCAAGTAGCATGTATAAGGTATAATGTGTAAGTCTTTATAAACTTGGGTCTTTTAATTAATGTAGATCAGATCATAAACTCTATGAGACCAGGTATTTACCCTAATCATAATCTGTAATCCATTGCAGATAGTGGCCTGTTAATTACTTTCAGTCCTGGCACAGTTGCTGAAATTTAGCTATGTGAGCCTGGACATGGTAACTCACACCTGTAATCCCAGTACTTTGAGAAGCAGAGACAGGAGGATTGCTTGAGCCCAGGAGTTCAAGACCAGCCTGAGCAACATAGCAAGACCTCGTTTTATTAAAAACAATAAATAAATAAATAAAAATTATCCAGGTGTAGAGGCATGTACCTGTAGTCCCAGCCACTCAGGAGGCTGAGGCAGGAGGATCACTTTAGGCCAAAGAGTTAACGTCTAGGAGACTGCAGTGAGCTATGATTGCACCACTGCACTCCAGCCTGAGCAACAGAGTAAGACCACCCTTATCTCAAAAAAAACCTAGCCATGTGTTTTCTAAATAGGTTAAAGGTATATTCTATAATCATGTCATTAAAAAAAAAAATAAGCCTGAGCATGCAAAATCAAACTTGCAAAAGGCAATGTTTTGCAAATCACAAGCATTCAATATTTTTTCAGTGAATAAATATTTAAACTCTACTATATGCAAATACTGGTGATAAAAGCACAGATACACTTTCTGTGTGCTAGACAGGCAGACCATAAGATAAAGTTTTTGCTCTCAAGGATCTTATACTCAAGTGTTAACATTTGTTGAATAGATATATGAATGGATAAATAAAACAGGCAACATTTTACCAAATCTGAAATCTGCAGTCTATAATAAATTTAGTTGCCTTAAATAGCATCTCAAATAATTATATTTAATAACCTAATCACTGAAATTGTTCTTTGTGCAATGATATTGATATGTGTTCCAAATATGCAGTGGTTAAGAAAAAACTTCAGATCAGTTGCCTGGATTCAAATTTGATCTACCATTCAATAACTGTGTGACCTTTGTCATAGTTACTTAATTTTGCTGTACTTCAGTTTCCGCAACTGTAAAATATAAAAACAGTACTTATCTTGCACGGTTACTTCAGGAATTAAATGAATTAATATAGTAGTTAGAATAGTGCCAGGCACACTGTTAGTGCTAGAATATATATTGTTATTTTGTTGTTACACATATAGTAAAGCTGAAAGATTTTATAATGTTAACGATCCAGATATTAAAAATTTAACTTGATGAATTCTCAATTGGACAAAACATCTCTTCTATGGATATGATTTAATCATAAACACGGCACAAAATTTAGATCTGTCTTTTAAAAATATATAAGAATCAAAAAAAACAAAGCTGTCACTGCAAAACAGAAATCTTACCCTTGCTGCTCAGTCACACTGAGCAAAATATCATTAGCCTAGTAAAGTTATGTGACCAGGAAAAGACCTGTTCTAATATCAGATCTTTCCCATTTTATCATTATCAGTGAACCATTCACATGGAAGAGGTTTGCAATACTTTATAGGTTACTGACAAATGTGTTTTCTTCTCTTACATATTATTATTTACATATGAGAAAGCTACTACCTACCTAAGCTTAAATTTAAAAACTTGGAGGTCAATTTTAAAATTCTAGAACACTTGATTATTCTAGAATGATTAAAACAGTAAAATATCTCTAAACATTTTCAATTTTGTACACTGAAATTTATTTACCCACTGTGTTATGTAAAATAAGTAGGCTGGCTTCATAAGCAATTCTTGGCTTTAGTAGTCTATAGGTTCATTATTTTCTTTGTTCTAGGAGCTTTGTAATTTCTAAACAATGAAGCTTAAGAATATTAAAATTACCAAATACCTATAACAATCATTTTTCTGAAAACTCATCATACCAATTCTCATAATGTTTACAAACTTACGAGGATTCAGAAGGTCCATGTTGCTACAAGAAGCGCAGTCTTCATTAATTTCATTAAACTCTACATATTCATCATTCTGGAATAACACAGTTAAATATTTAGAATGAAATAAAAAGGAAAACCCTCTCATTTTATATTCTTACTACTGAGCATAAAATATAAAGGTAGCATGATAAATGTTTAAATATTTTTAATTTTTTATTAAAGCAATGCATATACTATATATTCCTACATATAAGAAATGTTTTAAATATGGAAGCAGATAGCAAGCTTCTTGAATCTATCAACTTCACTTTTTAGGAAGGAAAGACAGACCAGAAATCGAAATCCTGAGTAAAAGAAACAAATTTCTCAGATTTGATAAGGCAATGATAAATTTGGTAACTATTCTATGAAATTCACAATGATTGAAGTAAATGAGTGAAAAAAAGACAGGAAGAGTTATCAATATCTTCTGTATCTTTTCCACCCTACGAAAATAGGTCATTTGTACTATTAAAAGATACAAAATAATTCTAAGCTTTTCATAATATCTATCATATTCTTATCTCATTTTAAGTTCTTCAAGCATCATTAACATCTGTAAAAGCTCAACTTACAAGTTTTTCAGATCGTCTTATTCAATGAAGAGAGAAACAACAGCCACAACACCATTCAGGCTATATTTAAACAGGACTTCATTCTAACTAGACATTTTCTCATTATTCAAATATTCTCATATTTAGCATTTCCAAAAAAATACACACACAACAATCAAAAAATTACTTTGTTATATCTGAGATATTTTATAAATGTTAAAAGAAGAAAATACCTTTTTAGACAAAAGTATTTCTGTTTCAAGAAGAGTGACACGACTGAGCAGATTAGTCCAGGTGTTTTCATCTACCATCACATTTCCTTTCATTTTTTGTTCTAAACAGTCTAACCTTTTCTCTATCAAAGTCAGCTCCTTAAGCTTTTCTTGGCATTCAGCAAGCATAGTCTGTAGTGCAGTAATCTCAGGATTAACATTTATATCCTAAAAAGATTAGAGAGATTAAAAATAAAATTAAACAAACTAAAATTTCTTTAAAATTGATGTTTCCCACTTCCACAGTGTTATCTCAATAGTTAGGAGAGACGGTCCTGCTTGAGAGTTAAAAGGTTTATCTCTGGAGGGAGACTACTTGGCCACTTAAACTAGTTCTGAGACTTATGATCTTGATGCCTCCATTTCCTCATTAAAAAAAAAAGAGAGAGAGATAAAAGAAGTATCTACTTCATATGATTCTTCTGATAATGAGTTAATTTGCATGATTCTTTTGATACCAGCTAGTAAAATAAAACTATTATTAACTAGCTTATTGAAACAACACCTAGCACAAAGCTAAGAGGAAATGACTAAAAACAACACTTAGTGCACTGAGATTATTCGGTTTGCAATGTAACAGGAAGTACGTCCAATGGCCATCTGGTAGTTTTTGTTAAGTGCCAACTGTATATTGATATACTGAGATATATAGAAGTCACAAAACATAGAAACATAGAAAAAGAAGTTTTAGCAGAAACAATAGACATCAGACATATTGGTGTCTGTGGCAATTAAGAGTAATAGAAATGTTTATTATTATTATTATTATTATTATTATTACACTTTAAGTTCTAGGGGACCTGTGCACAATGTGAAGGTTTGTTACATATGTATCCATGTGCCATGTGGGTGTGCTGCACTCATTAACTCCTCATTTACATTAAGTATATCTCCTAATGCTATCCCTCCCCGCTACCCCCACCTCATGACAGGCCCTGGTGTGTGATGTTCCCCTTCCTGTGTCCAAGTGTTCTCATTGTTCAATTCCCATCTATGAGTGAGAACATGCGGTGTTCGGTTTTTGTCCTGCTGATAGTTTGCTGAGAATGATGATTTCCAGCTTCATCCATGTCCCTACGAAGAACATGAGCTCATCTTTTTTATGGCTGTATAGTATTTCATGGTGTATATGTGCCACATTTTCTTAATCCAGGCTATCATTGATGGACATTTGGGTTGGTTCCAAGTCTTTGCTATTGTGAATAGTGCCAAAATAAACATATGTGAGCATGCGTCTTTATAGTAGCATGATTTATAATCCTTTGGGTATTTACCCAGTAACGGCATGGCTGGGTCAAATGGTATTTCTAGTACTAGATCCTTGAGGAATCGCCACACTGTCTTTCACAATGGTTGAACTAGTTTACAGTCCCACCAACCATGTAAAAGAGTTCCTATTTCTCCATATCCTCTCCAGCACCTGTTGTTTCCTGACTTTTTAATGACTGCCATTCTAACTGGTGTGAGATGGTATCTCATTGTGGTTTTGATTTGCATTTCTCTGATGGCGAGTGATGATGAGCATTTTTTCATGTGTCTGTTAGCTGCATAAATGTGTTCTTTTGAGAAGTGTCTGTCCATATCCTTTGCCCACTTTCTGATGGGGTTGTTTGATTTTTTCTTGTAAATTTAAGTTCTTTGTAGATTATGGATATTAGCCCTTTGTCAGATAGGTAGATTGTAAAACTTTTCTCCCATTCTGTAGGTTGCCTGTTCACTCTGATGGTAGTTTCTTTTGCTATTCAGAAGCTCTTTAGTTTAATTAGATCCCATTTGTCAATTCTGGCTTTTGTTGCCATTGCTTTTGGTGTTTTAGACATGAAGTCCTTGCCCATGCCTATGTCCTAAATGATATTGCCTAGGTTTTCTTCTAGGGTTTTTATAGTTTTAGATCTAACATGTAAGTCTTTAATCCATCTTGAATTAATTTTTTATAAAGTATAAGGAAGGGATTCAGTTTCAGCTTTCTACATATGGCTAGCCAGTTTTCCCAGCACCATTTATTAAATAGGGAATCCTTTCCCCATTTCTTATTTTTGTCACGTTTCTCAAAGATCAGATGGTTGTGGATGTGTAGTATTATTTCTGAGAGCTCTGTTCTGTTCCATTGGTCTATATCACTGTTTTGGTACCAGTACCATGCTGTTTTGGTTACTGTAGCCTTGTAGTATAGTTTGAAGTTAGCTAGCATGATGCCTCCAGCTTTCTTTTGGCTTAGGATTGTCTTGGCAATGCGGGGTCTTTTTTGGTTCCATATGAACTTTAGTTTTTTCCAATTCGGTAAAGAAAGTCATTGGTAGCTTAATGGGGATGGCACTGAATCTATAAATTACCTTGGGCAGTGTGGCCATTTTCACAATATTGATTCTTCCTATCCTTGAGCATGGAATGTTCTTCCATTTGTTTGTGTCCTCTTTCATTTCGTTGAGCAGTGGTTTGCAGTTCTCCTTGAAGAGGTCCTTCACATCCCTTGTAAGTTGGATTCCTAGGTATTTCATTCTCTTTGAAGCAATTGTGAATGGGAGTTCACTCATGATTTGGCTCTCTGTTTGTCTGTTATTGGTGTATAGGAATGCTTGTGATTTTTGTACATTGCTTTTCTATCCGGAGACTTTGCTGAAGTTTCTTATCAGCTTAAGGAGATTTTGGGCTGAGACAATGGGGTTTTCTAAATATACAATCATGTCATCTGCAAACAGGGACAATTTGAATTCCTCTTTTCCTAACTGAATACCCTTTCTTTCTTTCTCCTGTATGACTGCCCTGGCCAGAACTTCCAACAGTATGTTGACTAGGAGTGGTGAGAGAGGGCATCCCTGTCTTGTGCCAGTTTTCAAAGGGAATGGTTCCAGTTTTTGCTCATTCAGTATATTGGCTGTGGGTTTGTCATAAATAGCTCTTATTATTTTGAGATATGTCCCATCAATACTGAATTTATTGAGAGTTTTTAGCATGAAGGGTTGTTGAATTTTGTTGAAGCTTTTTCTGTATCTATTGAGATAATCATGTGGTTTTTGTCTTTGGTTCTGTTTATAGGATGGATTATGTTTATTGATTTGCATATGTGGAACCAGCCTTGCAGCCCAGGGATGAAGCCCACTTGATCATGGTGGATATAAGCTTTTTGATGGGCTGCTGTATTCAGTTTCCCAGTATTTTATCGAGGATTTTTGCATCAATGTTCATCAGGGACATTGGTCTAAAATTCTCTTTTTTTGTTGTGTCTCTGCCAGGCTTTGGTATTAGGATGATGCTGGCCTCATAAAATGAGTTCGGGAGGATTCCCTCTTTTTCTATTGATTGGAATAGTTTCAGAAGGAATGGTACCAGCTCCTCTTGGTACCTCTGGTAGAATTCGGCTGTGAATCCGTCTGGTCCTGGACTTTTTTTAGTTGGTAGGCTATTAATTATTGCCTCAATTTCAGAGCCTGTTATTGGTCAATTCAGGGATCTGAGACGAAGCTTCCAGAGGAACGATCAGGCAGCAACATTTGCTGTTCTGCAATATTCGTTGTTCTGCAGCCTCTGCTGCTGATACCCAGGCAAACAGGGTCTAGAGTGGACTCACAGCAAACTCCAACAGACCTGCAGCTGAAGGTCCTGACTGTTAGAAGGAAAACTAACTAATAGAAAGGACATCCAGACCAAAACCCCATCTGTATGTCACCATCATCAAAGACCAAAGGTAGATAAAACCACAAAGACAGGGAGAAATCAGAGGAGAAAAGCTGAAAATTCTAAAAATCAGAGCACCTGTTCTCCTCCAAAGGAACGCAGCTCCTCGCCAGTAATGGAACAAAGCTGGATGGAGAATGACTTTGACAAGTTGAGAGAAGAAGGCTTCAGACAATCAGACTTATCAGAGCTAAAGGCAGATGTTCAAACCCATCGCAAAGAAGCTAAAAACCTTCAAAAAAGATTTGACAAATGGCTAACTAGAATAACCACTGTATAGAAGTCCTTAAATGACCTGACGGAGCTGAAAACCACGGCACGAGAACTACGTGATGCATGCACAAGATTCAGTAGCTGATTCGATCAACTGGAAGAAAGGGTATCAGTGGTTGAAGAGCAAATGAATGAAATGAAGTGAGAAGAGAAATTCAGAGAAAAAAGAGTAAAAAGAAATGAACAAAGCCTCCAAGAAATATGGGACTATGTGAAAAGACGAAATCTAGGTCTGATTGGTGTACCTGAAAAGTGATGGGGAGAATGGAATCAAGTTGGAAAACACTCTTCAGGATATCATCCAGGAGAACTTGCCCAATCTAGCAAGGCAGGCCAATATTCAAATTCAGGAAATACAGAGAAAGCCACAAAGATACTCCTTGAGAAGAGCAACTCCAAGACACGTAATTGCCAGATTCACCAAAGTTGAAATGAAGGAAAAAATGTTAAGGGCAGCCAGAGAGAAAGGTCAGTTAACCCACAAAGGGAAACCCATCAGACTAACAGCGGATATCTCGGCAGAAACTCTACAAGCCAGAAGAGAGTGGAGGCTAATATTCAACATTCTTAAAGAAAAGAATTTTCAACCCAGAATTTCATATCCAGCTAAACTAAGCTTCATAAGTGAAGAAGAAATAAAATCCTTTACAGATAAGCAAATGCTGAGAGATTTTGTCACCACCCGGCCTGCCTTAAAAGAGCTCCTGAAGGAAGCACTAAACATGGAAAGGAACAACTGGTAGCAGCCACTGCAAAAACATGCCAAATTGTAAAGACCCTCGATGCTAGGAAGAAACTGCATCAACTAATGAGCAAAACAACCAGCTAACATCATAATGACAGGATCAAATTCACACATAACAATATTAACCTTAAATGTAAACAGGCTAAATGCTCCAATTAAAAGACACAGACTGGCAAACTGGATAAAGAGTCAAGACCCATCAGTCTGCTGTATTCAGGAGACCCATCTCACATGCAGAGACACACATAGGCTCAAAATAAAGGATAGAGGAAGATCTACCAAGCAACTGGAAAACAAAAAGCAGGGGTTGCAATCCTAGTCTCTGATAAAACAGACCTTAAACCAACAAAGATTAAAAGAGACAAAGAAGGCCATTACATAATGGTAAAGGAATCAATTCAACAAGAAGAGCTAACTATCCTAAATATATATGCACCTAATACAGGAGCACCCAGATTCATAAAGCAAGTCCTTAGAGACCTACAAAGAGACTCAGAATCCTACACAATAATAATGGGAGACTTTAACAACCCACTGTCAACATTAGACAGATCAATGAGACAGAAAGTTAACAAGGATATCCAGGAATTGAACTCAACTCTGCACCAAGCGGAACTGATAGAAACCTACAGAACTCTCCACACCAAATCAACAGAATATACATTCTTCTCAGCACCACATTGCACTTATTCCAACATTGACCACACAGTTGGAAGTAAAGCACTCCTCAGCAAACGTAAAAGAACAGAAATTAGAACAAACTGTCTCTCAGACCACAGTGCAATCAAACTAGAACTCAGGATTAAGAAACTCACTCAAAACCACTCAACTACATGGAAATTGAACAACCTGCTCCTGAATGACTACTGGGTACATAATGAAATGAAGGCAGAAATAAAGATGTTCTTTGAAACCAATGAGAACAAAGACACACCATACCAGAATCTCTGGGACACATTTAAAGCAGTGTGTAGAGGGAAATTTATAGCACTAAATGCCCACAAGAGAAAGCGGGAAAGATCTAAAATTGACACCTTAACATAATAATTAAAAGAACTAGAGAAGCAAGAGCAAACACATTCAAAGCTAGCAGAAGGCAAGAAATAATTAAGATCAGAGCAGAACTGAAGGAGACAGAGACACAAAAAAGCCTTCAAAAAAATCAATGAATCCAGGAGCTGGTTTTTTGAAAAGATCAACAAAATTGATACTAGTCTTGCTAGTGAGCAAGACTAATAAAGAAGAAAAGAGAGAAGAATCAAATAGATGCAATAAAAAATGATAAAGGGAGTACCACCACTGATCCCACAGAAATACAAACTACCATCAGAGAATACTATAAACACCTCTATGCAAATAAACTAGAAAATCTAGAAGAAATGGATAAATTCCTGGACACATACACCCTCCCAAGACTAAATCTAGATATGGTTTTTTAAGAGAGACAGAAAATAACAGCAAGGAGCCAGAAAGGAAAATGAATACATAATAAAGCGCCAATCTTTTTCATTCAACAATAAAGAAAATAGGTGGTAGAGAACCTCCACTATGCAAAGTAGTGTATCTCTATGTCTCACTAAACTGTAGGTTCCAAGTACCATATCTCATTCTACTTTGCATTATCCCAATACTTAGCCCAGCACCCTACACATACGCAGCAAATATTTGTTGAACTATTTTAGTAAGACTTATTGATACTTAAGTAATCGTAACATAGGTGAAATGTCATGATTAATAATTCAAAAGGCTAGAAATATTCCAAAGTTTAGAGGCTGAAATAATTACATATATTTAAGTAAAAAATACTGGCATCTATTTAAAAAGTCCAAAATTGTTACCTGTTGCTCAGCCTTGATTTCAGGAACCTTTACTTCAGGCATCTTTATTTCAGTAGCATTTAAGTCAGATACATCAACTGCTTCATTAACATCTGTTATTGGACTTAATGTATCCTCAGAAATTTCAACATTATCTTCATTATACAAGTGACGAATCACCACAGCTTTCTTCTGCATAGAGAAAAATATGTAAGAAACACTTCAATGTTTTCCTCCCACAATTATTCGTTTTTAAGTTCAGGGGTACATGTGCAGGTTTGTTACACAAGTAAATGTGTCATGGGAGTTTGATGTGCAGATTATTTCATCACCCAGGTATTAAGCCTAGTACCCACTGGTTATTTTTCCTGAACCTCCTCCTACCCTCCACCCTCTGAAAGGCTCCAATGTGTGTTGTTTCCCTCTATGTGTCCATGGGTTCTCATCACTTAGCTCCCACTTACAAGTGAGAGCAAGTGGTATTTGGTTTTCTGTTTCTGCATTAGTATGCTAAGGATAAGGGCCTCCAGCTCCATCTATGTCCCTGCAAAGGACATGATCCCATTATTTTTTATGGCTACAGAGTATTCCATAGTGTATATGTATCACATCTTCTTTATCTGCTCTATGATTGGTGGGCATTTAGGTTGATTCCATGTCTTTCCTATTGTGAATAGTGCTGCAATGAACATATGTACGCATGTGTCTTTACAACAGAACAATACATATTCCCTTAAGTATATACCAAGTAATGGGACTGTTGGGTCAAATGGTATTTCTGTCTTTAGGTCTTTGAGGAATTGCCACATTGTCTTCCACAGTGGTTGAACTAACTTACACTCCCACCAACCGTGTATAAGCATTCCCTTTTTTTCCACAACCTCATCAGCATCTGTTATTTTTTGACTTTTTAATAATAGTCATTCTGAGAAGCATGAGATGGTATCTCATTGTGGTTATGATTTGCATTTTTCTAATAATCAATGATGTTGTGTTTTTTTCATATGATTATTGGCTGCATGTATGCCTTCTTTTGAAAAGTAGATGTTCATATCCTTTGTCCACTTTTTAATTAGACTGTTTTTTTCTTGTAAATTTAAGTTCTTTATATATGCCAGATATTAGGCCTTTGTCAGATATAAGTTTGCAAAAATTTTCTCCCACTCTGGAGGGTGTCTGTTTACTTTGCTGATAGTTTCTTTTGCAGTGTAGAAGCTCTTTAGTTCAATCAGATCCCATTTGGCAATTTTTGCTTTTGTTGGAATTGCCTTTGGCGTCTTTGTCATGAAATCATTGCCCACGCCTATGTCCTGAATGGTACTGCCTGGGTTGTCTTCCAGGGTTTATAGTTTTGGGTTTTACATTTAAGTCTTTAATTCATCTTGAGTTGATTTTTGTATATGGTGTAAGGAAAGGGTCTAGTTTCAATCTTCTGCATATGGCCACCCAGTTATCACAGCACCATTTACTGACTAGGGAATCCTTTCACCATTGCTTCATCAGGTTTGTTGAAGATCAGATAGTTGCAGATGTGTGGTCTTATTTCTGGGTTCTCTATTCTCTTCCATTTGTCTATGTATCTGTTCTGGTACTAGTACCATGAGGTTTTGGTTACTGTAGCCCTGTAATACAGTTTGAAGTTGGGTAGCATGATCCCTCCACCTTTGTTCTTTCTCCTTAGGATTGCCTTTGCTATTTGGGTCTTTTTTGGTTTCATATAAATTTTAAAGTAGTTTTCTGTAGTTCTCTGAAGAATGTCAACGGTAGTTTAAGGGGAGCGGCATTGAATCTATAAATTGCTTTGGGCAGTATGGTCATTTTAACAATATTGATTCTTCCCATCCATGAGCATGGAATGTTTTTCCATTTGTTTGTGTCTCTGATTTCTCTGAGCAATAGTTTTCTCTGATTTCCATTTGTTTGTGTCTCTGAAATCTCTGATTTCTCTGAGCAATAGTTTGTAGTTTTTCTTGTAGTGATCTTTCGCCTCCCTTGTTAGCTAGATTCCTAGGTATTTTATTCTTTTTGTGGCAATTTTGAATGGGAGTTTGCTTGTGATTTGGTTCTCAGCTTGACTGTTGTTGGTGTATAAGAATGCTAGCAATTTTTGCACATTGATTTTGTATCTCGAGACTTTGCTGAAGTTGCTTATCAGCTTAAGAAGCTTTTGGGCTGAGAAGATCCTCCTACAATTATTTTAAACATACACACAGTAATTTTCCAAAAGGAACACCAACAGTTAAAGAATAAAAAAAAGTTTAAATTATCACATATAATGTATATATCAAAATATTACCATTACTAGTATTACCAATAATTTATGTGTGATGATAAAATTGGGGTTATGTCTTTTAAAACAATTCTTCCATTTTAGGACAAGCACTGAAATATTTATTAAATTATGTCTGAGATTTGTTTTAAAATAAAGACAAAACAAGATGAGCAAAGAGTTGATAAACTGTTGAAACTGGATGATGGGTACGTTTGTAAATGTTTGAAATGTTCCATAATACAAAGTTATTTTTAAAAAAGATTGCCAAATAATTCACTTCAAATAATCAAAATAAAGCCTGGCTCTATGAGTAGGGCTCATTACAATTTTTCTATTAAACAAACTGCAATTTATTAGACCTTCAGCTAACAATTCAAACCTAATAATGACAACGAAAAAGTCCTGACAAAAAAAGCATTAGGTCACACTATGCATTTACCTAGAAATCCTCTACCTGCTTCCTATTCTACAGTTTGCATACACACTACAAAAACATATGTGATTCAGAAGCACAAACAGCATACTATATAAGGCACCGGGAGAGGAGACAATTTGCTTTAATATTGACTCAACTTTTGCTTGTAAACAAAGAAATGTACTTGTAGACTCTTTTCTAAATCTGAGAACTTTTAATACTTATTCGAATTTCTGACAAAGATCTGATACAAATTTGAATAGATAAAGAAAACTGTGCTTTAAGAAAATTAAAAATAAGTCTAATGTTTTGAAGTTTACATTTTTCTTGGCTAGGACAATTTAGACTGTCCCCTCAACTCTCATACTGAAATAGAAGATTGAAAAGTACATTATATCAACTAATAGTTAATAAGTGCTCACAGTGTACCTAATACTGTGCTAAGCAAAATGAAGGCACAAAAAATCAGTATTAAAAAAATCCCTGTTTATATATGTTCCTTCTAGTTGGGGAAGAATACAAGATATGCCATTTAACAGTTAGAAAATAATAAATAAAACTAACAAGAGTTAGACGAGTTGGAGATGCAAGTGTACAAAAACTACATGCATTTATTCAAAAATCTCAGCTCTGTATCAGTCTTTATATTGTCCTCATTACCTAGAGCAAAACAGGCACATTAAAAAGAAGTGGCATAAGAACCTTTTCTTATAATAAAATTTCAGTTTTTTAAGGTACAAAGGAATAAATATATATTTTTTTTGAGATGGAGTCTCGCTCTGTCACCCAGGCTGGACTGCTGTAGTATGATCTTGGCTCACTGGAACCTCCGCCTCCAGGGTTCAAGTGATTCTCCTGCCTCAGCCTCTTGCGTAGCTGGGGTTACAGGCACTTGTCACCACGCCCAGCTAATTTTTGTAATTTTAGTAGAAACGGGGTTTTGCCATGTTGGCCAGGCTGGTCTCGAACTCCTGACCTTAGGTGATCCACCCGCCTTGGCCTCCCAAAGTGCTAGGATTACAGGAGTGAGCTACTGCACCAGGCCCATGTATAAATTTTTAAAATAGATTCTGTTTACATAACTCATCTGTTTTGGATTAGGGCAGAAATAATACTCTAGATTATACTTCAGTCAGAAAGTATTCACATCCTTTACTTAATTACACCATTGATAATTCATCTGATATTCTATCATTCAATCAGAAAGAGTTTTCTCCAGATGGAAAACAGCTGAAAATATAATATAAAACAATATTTTAGCTTAAATCTCCCTTTGTGATAGATACACTGGAGCTCTAAATGCGTTAGATTCAATTTGCCACAGCTGCTCAAAGCAGATAACGGCAGAAAAATTATCTTTCAAGAAAAAGAACATATTCAAAATATTAACTGAAAACCAGTTAATACGTGTAGGGACTACCAATCATTGGATAATGCATACTTGGTTACAGAAATATAATGTACATAAATGAATCATTATAAGCTATCACTACTGCTAATGTAGGCTCTTCATATGTTCCCATGTTTTAGGAAGACCAGAACAAAATTAAGAGCAAATGTAGACAACTGCATAAGATATCTTCCTAAATCACTACTCTTCTGTTTAGGAAATCAGGCAGAATTAGAAATTAGAAATACAAAGAGAACACCTATTTAATTTTATATTTCTATCCTACTGTTATAACTTCAGGAATACTGCCCAAAAACATTTGGCATCCACTGTTAAAAATCCCTACACTCCAATATCTAACTAGAATGTTTCATCAGGTGCCAATCAGAACAGTGAAAACTGTATATTGGATTAATTAGATAACTCTTAAACAATATGATATTTTCTTTGTGGTTGCATACCTTTCCTGAAGTCACAAATCTGCCACTGGTATCAACGCCAACAGCCTCTGCAGATATTTTCTCATTGCTCAAAGAAGGTTCTGACTTGCCAGAACTGATTTTCTTTCTTTGTTGTGATGGAATCTAAAAAAAAAGGTATCAGTCAAAATAACAAATTTTGTGTGAAAGCATAATTATATATTAAAATTCCATTAACATTTAAATTTTCATATATGAAATATAACTGACAAATAATGAGACTATAATGAGACTACATGACTTTTAAAAACTAAGAAATAATGAAAATGCATTATGTTTGAACTATTAGTTTAACACTAGGAGTTCCCAGTCACAGGTGTATAAAACAAGAGAGTACTATTTAAAATAAACATCAAGCTTTATAAGGTTACTCAAATCTTTGAATAATACGGTAATTACACTATAAAATAATCTGCTGTCTAGGGTACTGATTTTATGTGTTAAAATACTGAGCCATCTATTAATATCATACATCAGCATTAAAATCTATTCAAAAATTACCTTCTGAAGACTACTTAATTCCTTGTGCTTTTTCATCACACAATTCAAAATATCACAAACAATCTGGATTTTCCATTCTGCAAACCCACATTGGATAAACTGCTTTTTTGTCAAAATTGGTTTATAATTAAATTGATCACGAAGGAGCTGCAGAGGAAACAGACTCTTGTAATAATTGGGAGCAATTTATTTCTAAAATTCCAAATGATAATGCCCACCTGGTCAGGGGAATAATGGCCACCTTTGAGAGGACAAGGAAAACCAAGCCATTAACTAAAGAGTACTAAAGTAATTTATAGGGCTGGTGTAAGTCACGATCCAGTAAGACAGGTATCAGGTGGAAAACAGGTAGCAAAGGATATGCTAGAGAACAGATGGCTGTCCAGAGAGATGGAAAAATATAGTCAATCATCAAAAAGTTTAAATATCTTCATAGACATTAGAAAAACTCCTTAGTTCACCAGAAGACCACACCAGAATCAGAAACTATAGTTCTATTTGTTTATAACTCTTCCACTATGTGATTTCTGGATAAGTCAGTGGGCCTTTTGGTCTCAAGTTTTCATTTGTAAAATGAAAAAAAAAAAAACCACTAGATCAGTAGTTTCCTAAATCTACTCTGTGGAGCTCTAGAATTTCTTAAAAGTGCCTCTTAGCTTCCATGGATGTTTTCTGGGATGAAAAGCAAGAAAGAGAAAGATTAAACAGAGACTACATATAAAAACTCCCATTTCACTGACTGCAACTCTGCTTTTTTTAAAAGACTATTTGAGGTTGGGTGCAGTGGCTCGCGCCTGTAATCCCAGCACTTTGGGAGGCCACGGTGGGCAAAGCACAAGGTCAGGAGATTGAGACCATCCTGGCCAACATGGTGAAACCCAGTCTTTACTAAAGTACAAAAAATTAGCCAGGTGTGGCAGTGCACACCTGTAGTCCCAGCTACTCAGGAGGCTGAGGCAGGGGAATTGCTTGAACCCAGGAGGCGGGGCTTGCAGTGAGCCTAGATCGTGACACTGTACTCCAGCTTGGCAACAGAGCAAGACTCCATCTCAAAAAGAAAAAAAGACTACATTTGATAAGTGGGTTTTATCATTAAAAACTAACTTTAATACAAACCACAGTACTTAAGCAAAAATTAATGATAAAAGCAGGGTTTTAAAAAAAAATCAAATACAAGATGAAATTCAATATACACATAGTACAGGTATAAATACTAGGGTAGATACAATATAAGACATGCTCTCAGACCTCAAAGAATATATTGGTTAAAAAAAAAAAAGAATATGTCAGTAATAGTTCCCTCTTACAAACAACTAAATTAACATATAATTATAAAAAACTATACACTTTATTGAATATAATTACATTATTCCCTAATTTCTGCCAGTATACCAAATTTTACTAAAATTTGATTAAAAAGGGCAAACAATAGCCAACAACAAATAACTACCAGTTGCTGTATTTATTAGAATAGATAACATTCAAAAAGCAAACATGAATTGCATTTTGATTTCAATAGGGACTACATTTAAATGAGATAAATACAAATGAAAATATCCTGTCAACTGTATATGCTGCATATATTTAAGAAGTTATGACTAAAACATTAATTTTTAAAAATCATTCAATAATTATTGTTTCATAAACTCAAAATACCTTATAGACAGCATCTATAAAGCGCAAGTCATTTTTTGCTATGAGCTCTACATTGGATTCCATTATAAGTTCTGTTACATAAGGTGAGTATGAGGTAAAAGAATAGCTGATGATGGGTAAAGATGCTGCCGGGTCTCCCTTTATCAAACTGTTAGGAAAAAAAGAAAAATATTCTTAATAAGCATTTAATAAGCATAATTTCATAAAGTTGGATAATCAAGAAAATACTAGAAATGTTTATAATAATTTCAAACTTAACACTACAGCTATAATAATTAGGTGATACATGAGACCTTCTAGATTCCATTCCCCATTCTAAACCAGTGTAACCAGACTACTATGAAATACCACTGTTCATCTGCTCAAAAAACTTACTCTAGGTCTCTAGTACCAACTATTTACCATTGATTTTCCATAGCTTAGTCTTATGTGATCTACTCCATTTTCTACTACTAATAAAAGCAATGTACCATCTTACAATATTGAAGTACACTTTATGGTTTTGCAAACACTTGTTCTATTACCTCCTTTGCTCTCTACCACAAACTTCCAAAGGTAAAGATTACGAATTCTAAGTTACAGATGAGGAAGATGGGGTGGGAAAAAGCATGAACTGTGGCTTGGCTGAGCAGTCTATTACTTTTCACTTACTGCTCGTTCTAAATCTTACATTATTACCTATGCTAATTCCTCCAGTCTAGAAAGGTATCCCACTCTTCTTTGCTTATCCAATTGTTATTTATTTTTTATGCATCATTCATCAAATCTCAAGCTTCCCATGAAGCTTTCAACTTTCTGATCTACACTGATCTCTCCGAGAAAGACTCCCAGGCTACTCAGTATTTGCTGTGTCACTATCTGTCTGGTAGTGTTTCCTGTCTTCTTATTTTCTCAATGTGAAGTATCTTCACCGATTTTCCCACAACAAAGCACAGGAGATATTTGTTCAATTTGCCAGTTACATTTCTTCAATTGCAGTATTTTGTACTTATATAAAACATAAATGTTTTCCAAATAATTCAAGATGTTCACATAAATATCCCCATCTCCACCCAAATTTTTAGTAACACAGAGAACAAATACATGATGATAACACTGCATTTTGTTTTTCTGGACAAATATGAGTTGTTTCTTTTATGTTTCTTTAAAATACTATAATATTTCACCTAATCAGAAAACTGCTCTGGCAACCTTGTCTACCTGAAACACAGTCCAAAAACAGGAAGTGAAAAAAAAATACCTTTGAACAGCAAAATCTGTCCATTTTATGCAAACTATACATAGATGACAGCCAGGCCCATATTTAACACTTCTTATGTTAAACAATTTCAAAAACCTTGGTTGTCTAGTTCCTAAGGACTTAGCATATTAGAAACAGTAAGAAAAACAGATATTAGAAACTGGCATACCAACACAAAAAACAGCAAGTGGCCAGAAAACATCACAAATGTGAAAAAGTAGAAAAAAGAATAAAAATGAGGGGCGTGTTGTGTGTGTACTTACATGTGTGTGGCAGGGAGACTAGCAATCTGAGTGTCTCCGTGGAAGAAGCAAGTAGCATTCCAAATCTCAATAGACCCTGCAGATTTCAGTATGTTATACAATAATCTAAAAATTATTGCTCTTAAGGATGCTTTTGGGTAATAAGAAAATTAAATGTTTAAAACTGTATTTCGAAAACAAGATAATATTGGTGTATTTTAGAATTATTCCTGTTTAAAATGTCTTTTAAAATGTTGACACTTAAAGTGGCAAGGGGAAAACTTGGCTACTCAAACTGGTTAAACCCCTGCCAGTTCTGGATGGTCAGGATTTTTATGTTTTGAGGAACGAAGATGATTCTTACATACATGGATTACATCTGTTTCATATCTTCTGCCACTCACATATAATGCCTATAGTAACAGCAATTAGATCTAACTTTCTCCTTACTCTCCTCTCTATCCTTTCACTTTCAGTCTTCTCTTGACAGCCCCTACCTCTCCCTAGCGTAACCTCAAGAGTTATTAGAATATCCATTCTTATATGGATATCCATTCTTATATGTAAAGCCCATTACTGAAGGATTCTACTTAGTAGTTGGTTTAACCATGTTTCACTCTACTCTTGAACATCTAACTTGGACTTGTCCCTGGACACTCATTCATTCAATAAATGTCTAATCAACTCCTAATACGTGCCATGCATAATTCTAGATGGGAGGATTCAACAGTGAAAACAAAAACCAAAGTCCAAGACTTCAGCTTACATTCTAGTAAGCTGAAGGGAAACATTTAACCAATCCATCAATTAATCAATGATAAAAGGTTAAGGGTAAGTGTTATGAAGAAACAAAAGTGTGAAGGGATACAGAATGACTGCAGTACCGTATTAGATAGGCATGAATATAGGAAAATGTATGTTGCCATATTCTAAAAACGTTAAGTCATAGTTGCAAAATGGGAGCTAAAGTGAAAGGTTCAAAGTGGGGTCTGTTGAATAGGAGAGCTTAAGAGCAATCTTCAGGTTGCCATACACAAAAAAATCTACTAACTAGAATATTCCGTATGAAAGGAACACTTGCCTTAAATGTATAAAATTTTTCCTCCATAAAAGAATAAACAAATAAATGACAAGAAAAGACTGACAAGAAATGGCAACAATCTCTTCTTACTCTGGATATATTTAACTGTAAGAAATATCATCCAACTGAATGTGAGAGAGTGGTAGGTAATACAATTAATGAAACCTATTATACTTCTATGAGTTTAAAAGTTGTACAGAGATTATACCTTACACAGATAAACACTGTGCTTCTAAACAGTTTTAAATCTTTTAAGTTGGAATTCTTCATTTGTTCATACTCAGAAATAAACTCCTATAATTCCCTGTTTTATCAAATATTTTAATCATTTCAAGGTAGATTTAAATAGGATCCAGGTAAAATCTGATTTTTCTTAGGTAGTCCCCCATGTTAAATATTATCTCAAATCACTAGCAAGAAAAATACAATTAAGTTTGATATTATAGCTTACCCTACACAGTCCACCTCTTCAGGATAATTTAGCAAGCGGAGCACTTGTTCTAGGTTCCGTAAGCTTCTTTTTAAGTCACCTGTTGCCATTATGTAACATCGGATTCAGCTCTAACTCTTGAAATAGTCTAATTTTTCACCTAAAACCAGAAATCCATGAAATATTGGTTAAGTCTCTGTATTTTTGAAGCTTCTTGATTCTATTTTGTTCATATCTTACCCTACCTCTTTTTCCCCCATCTTCTTCTCTACTATTCAAGGTCTACTTTGTAACTACTGTAAGTTCCTGAAAATAGGGTGTCTCCCCTACCCTCCTACAAGTTTTTCTTCCAAAAAGTAAGTGCCTTATATTCCTCTTATTATAAGTATCTTATAAGACACTTGCCCAAATAGCTTTTTTTTTTTAAGCATAAAGCACCGTTTAAGACACATCAACTTGGAATAACATCCATCAGTGACTCTTTTGGATGCTTATAGAGGCTACATAACACAATCAATAAAAAATGGAGACAAATACATTCAGCACAGATTTAATCAGAGTCACAGAGCTCTGATCTCACACAGTTGCCAAAAAGATACCTTTCCTAAAAACTAAAAATACATTTTAAAAATGCAGGGTTCACTTGGATAAATATGACAGATTAAATGCATGTTACCTTCCTTTCCATTTTCTAAAGACCACTAAAATGAAAGTAAATAATTTAAAATCACATATACCCACCAAGACAAAAAGAACTTCAGGAGATTTCACATGACAAAAACAGGTATCAACAAAATTTTGGAAAATGAAAAGCAAATGAATAAGAGACAACCAACCTAGCAGAGCAGAGACAGGCCAATCCCATCTGCCTATTTAGGAGGAAACCAACTGAAGCAAGATAGGTTCACAAATCAGGTGCACTTGATGCTTCTGAAAGACAAAGGGGGCTGAAATAAGAATGATTATTTGAAAGTCTACATAAGAAGCAGCCTACCCTAGAATTTATTTTCCCTCCTGTCTCCTATTCCTACACACATAACTTGCTCAGCAAGGCAACTATCTCTCACCTTCCCTGGAAAGAGAAAAGAGCTTTACATTCTAAAGAAATTGAATCAAAGAGGCACCAAATTTGGAAACATCAGGCAAGGCAAACAATATGGAATGAAATGTTCGAAGGGAGAAAGAATTATTAATGAACACACACACACACACACAGAGTAATAAAGTTTCTTCCTATATCTCGGCCAGAAGAAGCTGTGAGACTTATATCCTCCGTGACAACAGACTATCAAGTTCTATGCTAGAGAAGGTGGATGGACCTAGAGAAAAAGTATCATCACATTTCTGACATTTGAAGAAAACCTCCATTGAAAAGGGCAGGGTCTTGCCCAATAAACCTGTAGCAAACTCACTCATTGATAAGTCCTAGCTAGGCACCTTTTTTTCTTAGATTCTCACGTTTAAAACTGAATATATGCCCAAAGGTCAATAACTATTAGAGGGAAGCTTTCAGTATGAAAAGTATATATAAATACCTTTAACAAAATAAGCAGAGAAGAAAAATTGGTGGAAATAGAGATAATACAGAGAAAAAAATTCAAAATGAAGCTTTCCATTCTCAATGATGAGATTAGAAAAAAAAATTAAAACCTAAAACAAGAATAGAAGGATATAAAAAATATTTAAAAAATATTAAGCCTGTGAGAATGCAAAATGAGCCAGAGATTGTTAAAGTGGACCAAAAATAAGATCTAACTACATGTCGTCTGTAAGAAATCCATTTCATATATAAGATTAAAAGTAAATGGATAGGGAAAAATATATCATGTTAATATTAATTAAAAGAAAGCAGGAACAGTTATATTAATCTCAGACAGCAGACTTTATAATAAGGAAAGTTATTAGGGATAAAGGGGCATTACATAAAGATAAACGACTTAATTCTCCCAAAAATATAACAATCTTTAATATACATGGACCTGACAGCACAATGTCAAGATATATGAAACAAAAACTGACAGAACCACAAGGAGAAATATACAAACCCCTATTTTAGTTGGAGACTTCAACACTCCTCTATCAGAGATAGATCCAGCAGGCAAAAAATAAAATAAAATAATAATAATAATAATAAAGTCAGTAAGGACAAACAATATCATCTATCAACTGGATATAACGAATATTTATAGACTACTTCATCAAACAACAATAGAATACATATCCTTCTCAATTTCACATGGAACATCCAAGATAGACTACCTTTGTGGTCATAAGGCATATCTTATCACATTTTTAAAAAGTAGAAGTCATACAATGTCTGCTTTTAGATCACAACGAATTTAAATAGAAATCAACAATAGAATTTAAAATGATGGCAAAAATAAAAATTTAAATAAGACAAGTTTGAGGAGATAATCATAGTTACACATTGGACGAAAAGATACAAAAGTGGAATAGAAATTATAAGAAAAGTAGAGGACCAAACCAAAAGGTTCAACATCTCATGAACAAGAGAAAATGAGGGAGGAAATTGTGAAATAATACAAAAACACCTCTCAAGACAGAATGTCATGATTTTCTAGGTTGAAAGAACACAATGAGTGATCAACACAAGAAGTGAAACAAAACTCACAGCAAGATATGTCACTGTGACATTTCATAACGTAAAAGAAAAGCTTTGTAAAACATCCAACAAGGCAAGAAAAGATCACATATGAAGAATATCAAAATAGTATCAAATTTTCAATAGCAATGTTAGAAGCTAAAGGATAAAGCAACATTATCTTCAAAATCCTGAGAGGAATTACTTATAATCTTGAATTCTACACTCAATCAAGGTATCAAATATCACACCCAGCAATGTACTCTAGGTATGCAGGGCCTTAGGACAACATTCTAAAAATCAATGTAAGCCATACGAGCAGGTCAAAGAAGGCAAATCATGTATTATCAATGATGTAGAAAAAGTACTTGAAAAAAATCTAACACCCACCCATAATAAAAACTCTCAGCAAACTAGGAATAGAGGGAAACTTTCTCAACTTAAATTGGGAAAATACCTAGAATTCTGAAACAAACAATACAATTAAAAAATAGGCAAAATATGTTAACAGATATTTCAGTAAAGAGGACATATGGATTGTAAATAATATGAAAAGTGGCTCAAAATCATTTATCAGTAGAGATTTGCAAATTAAACCAAAATACCACTACACGCCTATTAGAATGGCCATAAAGTCTACAAAAAAACCAACAGCTAACACCACACTTAAGGCTGAGAAACTGTATACTTCGCCCAAAGACTGCGAATAACACAAGGATGTCCTATCTCACCACTCCTATTCAACAGTGTTCCAGAAGTCCTAGCTAGTGAAATGAGGCAAGCAAAGGAAATCAAATACCTTAGGAAGAAAGGAATAAAGTGGTCTTCATTTGCAAAAGACATGATTGTTTATGTAGGAAACGCTACAGAATCAACAAAATCCCCTAGAACTAAAAAGTGAGTATAGCAAAGTCATATAAGGTTAATACACAAAAGTCAAATGTTTCCCTATATATTGGCAATAAATGATTAGAATGAAATACAAAACTAAAAACACCATTATCATAGCACAAAAAACACTTTTAAGTCTAAAAAAATATGTACATGATCTGTATGTCACAAACTACAATACTATGAAAGAAATCAAAGCAGGTTTTAGCTAGCAGAGGATAGTGGAACAGGACCTCCCCAGCCCCTGTCCTTCACAGAAGCACCAATTTAGCAACCATCTGTATATAAAAGTGCTCTGAAGGGTGCAAGTAGGAGGGTGTGACATCCTTCTGGAGCCCAAGACTGATAGAAGCCATTTTGAGAAGGCAGAATCGTGCCCCGGTAGCTGGCATGTGACTACAGATCTGGCTCCAAACCCAGCAGCAGCCTTATCAGCATGTGGGCTTCAACCCACCTGTCCAAGGTCTCAAAGGAAGACTTGTTTGTCTGGGAACCCAGAAGGAACCACACCCACCCAAGCCCCAGTAATAGGCCCACAATCTGCAGACCTGATTTTGAATGTGTAAGCAGACCCACAACCTGGCTCCACCTAAGTGACTGTGGTTTAGAAGTCAGTCTCATCAAGGGAGCCAGCAGGAGAAGATCTTTATCTACTGAAATCACTCTGTGAAGTACAGAAGTGGTAACTGCTCCTTCAAATATACAGACACCAGTGAAAGACTCAAAGGATTATGAGTAAATATAACATGCCAAAGGAAACCAATAAGGTTACAGAAACTGACTACAGCAAGATGAAGATCCATGAACCGCTTGACGAAGAATTCAAAATAATCATCTTAAAGCTCAGTGAGCTACAAAAACAAACAAACAAACAAACAAACCCAGATAGAAAATGAAATAAAATCAGGAAAACAATACATGAACAAAATTTTGTTCAATAAAGGAGAAGCATAAAAAAGAACCAAACAGAAATCCTAGAGCTGAATGATACAATGACTGAACTAAAAAATTCAATAGAAGGCTTCAACAACAGACTCAATCAACCAAAAGAAAGAATCAGCAAACTGGAACACCAGTCATATGAAATTATGCAATTAGAGGAAGAAATTAAAAAAGAATAAAAAGTGAAATGAAGTAATACTACAGGACTTATGGTACACCACTAAGTAACTTAATAAAGACATTATAAAAGTTCCAGAAGGCAAAGAGAGAGAGAGAGAAAGGGGCAGAAAGCACATTTAGATTATGACTGAAAACTTCCCAAATCTAGGGATGAAAATGAACATCCAGACTCACGAATCCCAAAAGTTCCCAAATAGGTTGAAGCCAAAGAGGTCTGCACCAATACACACTATAATGAATTTGTCAAAATTCAAAGACAGAAAAAAAATTTTGATAGCAACGACAGAAAAGTAACTTATTTCATATAATGGAGCCCCCATACAGGTATTGGTGAATTTCTCAGCAGAACACTTGCAGGCCAGGAGAGAGTGGAATGACATATTCAACATACTGAAAGTGAAAAAAGAAACCTGACAACCAAAAATAAATACCTGAAAAAACTGTCCTTCAAGAATGAAGGAAAGAGCCATGAGTGGTGGCTCACACCTGTAATTGCAGCACTTGAGGAGGCTGAGGCAGGCAGATTGCTTGAGCTCAGGAGTTCGAGACCACCCTGGGAAACATGTAGAAATCCTTTCTCTACAAAAAATACAAAAATTAGCCAGTCATTGTGGTGTATGCCTCTAGTCCCAGCTACTTGGGAGGCTGTGGTGGGGGGTTGGCTTGAGCCCAGGAGGTTGAGGTTGCAATGAGTTGAGATTATGTTACTGCACTCCAGCCTGTGCAACAGAGCCAGACCTGAAAAAAAAAAAAAAAAAAAAAAAAAAAAAAAAAAAAAAAAAAAAAAAGAAAGAAAGAAAAGAAAAGGAAAGAAAAAGAAAAAAGAATAAAGAAAACATAAAAACTTTCTCAGATTAAAAAACTCAGGGAGTTTGTCACTTTCAGACATGCTCTAACAAGAAATGCTAACAGGAGTTCTTCAAGTAAACCGAAGATACTAAACCAACAGTATGAAAGCAGATGAAAGTATACATCTCACTGCTAAAAGTAAACATGAAAACAAACACAGAACATTGCAGTAGTACTGAAATGTGTGGCACATAAATCTCATTGAACACTAGTATATAAATTAAAAGACACAAATAGTATGAATAACTATAACAACCACAGAAATTTGTTAATTGAAACAATACAGAAAGAAGTAAAATCTGGCCGGGCGTGGTGGCTCAAGCCTGTAATCCTAGCACTTTGGGAGGCCGAGACGGGTGGATCACGAGGTCAGGAGATCGAGACCATCCTGGCTAACATGGTGAAACCCCGTCTCTACTAAAAAATAACAAAAAACTAGCCGGGCGATGTGGCGGACGCCTGTAGTCCCAGCTACTCGGGAGGCTGAGGCAGGAGAATGGCGTGAACCCGGGAGGCGGAGCTTGCAGTGAGCTGAGATCCGGCCACTGCACTCCAGCCTGGGCGACAGAGCAAGACTCCGTCTCAAAAAAAAAAAAAAAGAAAGAAGTAAAATCTGAAATCAATTACATATATTGGTGAGGAAGAGTGGAGAGGAATGTAGAGATTCTGAATGTGAATGAAGTTAAGTTGTTACTAGTTTTTTAAAAAACCTGCTATAACTACATAATATTTGATGCAAACCCCATGGTAACCAAAATAAAAAGTAGTAAATCAACAAAAAAGAGAAAAAAGAAACCAAAGCATTTTACTACAATCATCAAATCACAAAGACAACCAACAAGAGAAGACAAGAGAAACAGAAAGCAAATAGAAAACTGAATAAAATGGAAACAACTAAGTACTTAATTATTAAAAATTATTACTTTAAATTTTTAGTAATTAAGGGCTCTCAAAAGACATGGAATGGCTGAAATGGATAATAAAAACAACACCCAACTATACGCTATCTACAAGAGACTCTAACATTTAAGGACACACATAGGCTAAAAGTGAAGGGATTGAGAAAGATACTCCATGCAAACTAAAACCGAAAGAGAGCAGGGTTGCTATCTATATCTATATCAGACAAAATAGACTTTAAGTCGACAACTGTCAAAAGAGACAAAGTAGGCATTATATAATAATAAAAGGGTCAATTCAAAAGAAAGATATAACAACTAAAAATACATATGCACCCAACATCAAAGCACCTTAAAATATACAGCGAACACTGATAAATTTGAAGGAAGAAATAGATACCAATACAGTATAGAAGGAGAATTGGATACATCACTCTCTGTAACGTACAGGTCATCCAGACAGAATGCCAACAGCAAACATTGATAGAGTTGAAGGAAGAAATAGATATCAATACAATATAGAAGGAGACTTTGATACGTCACTGTCTATAATGTACTGGTCATCCGGACAGAATACCAACAAGTAAATCGCAAACTATACAGCATTTTAGACCAAACAGACCTAACATGCATATACAGAATATGAGACCCAACGAAAGCAAAATAATCATTCTTCTCAAGAGCATATGAAACATTTTCTATAACTGATCACAGCCTAGTCACAAAACAAGTCCTAACAAATTTAAGAAGACTAAAAACATTCTAAGGACTTTGATCACGATGGAATGAAACTAGAAATCAATAATAGAAAGAAAATGGGAAAATTCACAAATACAGGGAAATTAAATAACATACTATTAAATAATACTGGGTCAAAGAAGAAGTCAAAACAGAAATTATAAAATATCTCAAGACAAACAATAATAAAAACACAGTATACCCAAATATATAGGACGCAGTGAAAGTAGAGTAAGAGAAGTGTTTATAGCAATAAATGGATTAAGAAGAAGAAAGAGGGAGGACATGGCGGCTCACGCCTATAATCCTAGCACTCTGGGGGGCTGAGGCGGGCGGATCATGAGGTCAAGAGATAGGGACCATCCTGGCCAACATGGTGAAACCCCGTCTCTACTAAACATACAAAACTTAGCTGAGCATGGTGGTGCACACCTGTAGTTCCATCTACTCGAGAGGCTAAGGCATGAGAATCACTTGAACCTAGAAGGCAGAGGTTGCAGTGAGCCAAGATCATTGGGCCACTGCACTCCAGCCTGGTGACAGAGCCAGACTCTGTCAAAAAAAAAAAAGAGAAAGATTTCAATAAACAACCTAACTTTACACCTCAAGAAACTAGAAAAAGAACAAACTAAATTCAAAATTGGCAGAAGGAAGAAAATAATAAACATTAGATCAGAAATAAATGAAATAGAAAATTGAAAAACAATTTTAAAAATTGACAAAACTAAAAGTTCCTCTTTTGAAAAGACAAACTAAATCAGCAAATCTTTGGCTAGACTTTAAAAATAGAAGACTCAAATAAAATCAGAAATCAAAGAGGAGACAACTAATCCCACAGATATTAAAATTATCATAAGGGACTATTATGAACAATTACATACCATCAAACTGGACAATCTAAAAAAAAAAAAAAGGATAAATTCCTAGAAAACTATAACTTACCAAGACTGAATCAAGAAGAAATAGAATGCCTGAATAGACAATAACAAAAAAGGAGATTGAAGGAATAATCAAAAATTCCCACAAAGAAAAGTCAAGAGCCAGACACATTCTAGCAAATATTTAAAGAAAAATTAATACAAAACCTTCTTAAATATATCTTTAAAAAAAAAGAAGAGGGAACACTTCCAAAGACTTTCTGAGGCTTGCATCACCCTGACACCAAAGCCAGATAAAGAAACTACAAGAAAACTACAGTCTAATATATTTGATGAATATAGATGCAAAAATCCTCAACAAAATGTTAGCAAACCAAACACAACAGCACACTAAAAGAATCATAGACCATGACCAAGTAGGATTTTTCTTTGTGATACAAGGATGGTTCAATACATGACAACCAACTAATGTGATATACTGCATTAATAGAATGAAGGATAAAACTCACATGGGCATCTCCACAGATGCAGAAAAAGCACTTGACAAAATTAGATACTCTCTCATGATAAAAACTTTCAATAAATTCGGTATGGAAGAACCTTATAGCAAATTAGGTAAAGAAAGAACAAAATAAAGTCCATTTATGAGAGGCCCACAGCTAACATACTTAAAGGTAAAAAACTGAAAGCTTTCCCCATAAGATCAGGAACAAGGCAAGGAGAGGCTACTTTAGCCTCTCCTATTCAGTGTAGTATTTTAAGTCCTAGCCAGAATAACTAGGTAAGAAAAAGAAATTAAAAACATCCAAATCAAAAGAGAAGAAGTAAAATGATTTACATGTTTGCAGATGACATGATCTTGTATGTAGAAAACCTTAGGGACCCCAACAACAATGTGAGAATAAACAAATTTGGCTTTAAAAAAGAAGGAAATCCTTCCATTTGCAACAACATGGATGAACGTGAAGGACATTGTGCTAAGTGAAATAAGCTAAACACAAAAAGACAAATATTGTATTATCTCAATATATGTGAAATCTAAAATAGTCAAATACAAGCAGAGAATAGAATGGTGTTTGTAAGGGAATTTGGGGAGAACAAAATGGGGAGAACAAAATGGTGAGCTGTTGTTCAAAGGGTACAAAGCTTCAGTTACGCAAAATAAATAAGATCTGGAGGTACAACCCAGTGTCTGCGATTAGCAATATTGCATTCTTAAAATTTTGCTAAGAAGTTAGATCTAATGTTAAGTGCTCTTATCACAAAAGGTGAAAAAAAGATGTGTAGAAGGAAACTTTTCAAGGTGTTGGCATTGATTTCTTGTACTAATAATGGTTGGATGGTTTCACCATATCTACTTATCTCCAAACAGAAACTGTATACAATAAATGTCTATAGCTTTCTGTATGTCAATCAGATCTCAATAAACAGGTTAAAAAATGAAGCAGCGCCAGATCCCTGCACACACACCTCTAATAATAGTCCCTTTGTATACAAAGCACCCCAAATTTTCCCCTTCTGAGTGTGTTATCTACTTAAGGGCCTGGACTACAAAATTCAAGTTTTCACTTTTCACCCAAAGTTTTCCCTTCTCACACAGAATTTTGTCCTTCAGTTAGCAGATTTAAGAAGAGAATTTCAGAAATTACCTTTAAATACTACATTCTTATCTATACCTGGTGTTACCAGCTCTACCTAATTCATTTCATCTTCTTTCTTACCATGAAATTATAGAAACAAAAAGGTTAAATTACTGTAAAACACTTGATGAAAACATATTGTCAGCATGAAATAATTATCATTTAATAAACTGCATCTTTCGAACAATTTTCGTCACTTTTTGATCTTCGTGTATTAATAAGTTAATACATGTAAATCATAACCAGAAGGGAAAATCAAAACATTCCATTTACCAAGTAATGATGAAAAATAGAATGTGTGTGATTTAGTTAACTTAAAATATTATGGAAAGCAACAAATAACAGAAATGGTATCTGGGATAAATTTCCTGGACCTAGACAAGGATGTTTGGTGATATCTCAGGCTCTTCAAAACCTTTGCACATGCCATTTCTTCAAGCTTGAAGAGATACAGAGCAACTCCTTCCCTCTCCCATTCTCCATCTGGCTAATACCCCTCGGCATCCTGCTTAAATGTCACAACCTCAAATAAGTCTTAGATCCCAAACTAATTAATCCCCCCCATTAATTTTCTCTAATAGACCCAGTTCTTTTCCTTCTTCGTACTTATCATAATAAAGAACCAAAATCTGTGCCTAGGGACCAAAATAGCACTCTACCTGAAAAGCAACACTCACCCTTGTCATTTCTCAGCTTTATTTCAGAATGAGCTGGGTTACTACCTGGGGTCCCAAAACGACCTATATCCCAATGGCCTAGAAACAGAAGGAATACACTCATTCCCACTCTTGATGCTGATTCTTCACTTTAATAAGCAACCACCATTGTCACTCAAGATGTTTTGCAGTCATCGGTCCCAAACTCCTGCTGGCTGGCCAAGTAGAAAAGGTGAACAGGGGAAAAAAAGGCAAGAAATTCAAAATATCTACGCCTTTCACAGAAAGAGTACATTGGTACAATTATTTTGGAAAACTTATTGACGATACCTAGCAAAAGCTGACATACATAGGGCCTATGAAACAGGAACATGACTCTGAAGAATGTACACAACAGAAAAACATATACGTGAACCAAAAGATTTGAACGAACTGAGACTTTAAACAAAATGATTCATTTTTTTTAAAAACTACCCCAAAAGTAATAGCATGGAATTTATTTCTAAATGACTAAATTTCTTGCATGGAGTGGGGCTTTCATTAGATTTTCAAAGGAGATTTTTCCCAAAGAAGAGTCATAAGTAGGTATATAAAGGATTAAGAAGCTTTGCTAGAAGGAGATAGGCTTCTGAACTATAAAAGTCTAGTCAGCCAGTAAGGTGAAACTCAATAAGTTACATAAAAACATCTACCACAACTGTCCATGGACACTTCATAGAAGAAAAGTAATACGTAACAATACCTTGAGTAATGAACCCTTTGAAAATGAAGCTCCTTTAAAATGAAGTCATTACATAAAATGAAAACAGAACAATTCATAAATCAAGTGAAGCTGGGTGTTTTCCTTCAATTCGTATTCCCCAGCTGTCCAGGATACAAATCATCCCTTTACACACCTTTTCTCTATCTTTAAATAAGGACAGGTAAAAAGGCTAGCAATTTACAAAATCCTAAATTTAGTAAGCTTCCTACTTTAAGCCCCTAGCCACTCATTTCCATAGCTATTTCCCCAGGGTAGAGCAACTGCTCCCTCTCTTTATGAACTTTTCTGTTTCTAGTCAGTTCTCCTTTATCAACATGATAGGGAAGAGCTTATTGAATATACTTTTATAGACTTGTGCATGCACATTTTAGTCACCTTTTTTCAGCCAATCAATTACTTCAACTAAACATTTACATTTTTAGTCAGAGATAATTTTAGGTACTGTCAAATGGGAGATAACTAGAAAAAGAGAGTCATCCTGAAATCACATTATACAAAACACTGGCCAAGAAGGTAAATCCTCTTTAGTATCCTTTAGGATGACTGAGGGTGGATGGACACATGGAAGTCTAAAAGAGATTTCCCAAGATCAGCCTTGACCTTCCTGAAAAACACGAAGTGAGGACTACTCTGGCCTTAACTACAAAAAATGTATTCTTGGATTTTGCCACTGGCCAATATAGTAAGTCTGAGCTTCTTTCAGGTTCCACACCCATCTATTTTAACACAATTCTTCTAGGGATACCTTCTTCTCATTACGACATCGTGTAACTTTAACGCAAATTCTATGTCTTTCCAGACTTCCTTTAGTCCTTCCAGATGAATATTCCATTTTCCCAGTGCAAGTAATTTTGTTTTATGCAACACCTTATGATATTTTCTCACCTTTCCTTTTTCTGACATCTTGGAAAACATTTCAGTGTCTCTTACATGATTTTTACCTCTGGTAATGAAATTTCTGACAACAAAGTATGTCTCTCTTCAGTACCAGCAGAATAAATATTTTGAAGAGTAATACAAGTAGAGCTTGTGAAGGAGGTAAGTGATAGGAGACAGAAAAATAAAGGGATTTAAAATTGGGATTATTACAGAATAAAATTACAGCTACTGCTCTACATTCTCTTAAAGGATTTTACTAAGTCTATTATAAAATTCAAACGCCCTAAAAACAAGACATTAAAAGAAGACAATCTATTACTTATGTACATTTTAACACCTTACTTTCATTAATGAAAAATACTTTTAAAAATTTAACATTTTCAACTTACAGCACTGATCAAAGGAAGGATAAAAGGAGATACCACTCAGCTTGCAGCATAGATTCAATAATAAAGCTCTTTTCTTTCTACGAGTCAGATCTGCGCAACTGAACTTGTGGGAGAGGTTGTGAAAATGGTGTACTCTAGCAGTTTAAGATTTTCAACATCTCTCAACTCAATGCTGTTAGAGGTCATTAAAACAGTGCCTCCCAATAGAATGTCACTGGACCAGAGTGATTTTTGTTTAGAATGTAGCAACTACACTGACTTTGTTAATAGTCAATGGCTAAGAGTTTGTGACATAGCACATAACGCTCGATTATTATCTAAAAACACGTATCAAAAACAGAAAAGATGAGAAAAAAAAAGTTTATGAAACTGCAAAAGATACTAGGGAAATAATTCTCTAAGAGATAGGAGAGAGGTCTCAGACAAAGCACTGAGAACGCTGGGTGGGAGTGGGGAGGAGTAAGAGACAAGTAAAGAGTTCAATGGGACTGCCGTGTTCACATACAAAATTAAAAGGTCTGCAGATAATTTGGGGGGGGGGAAAAGCGCCATAATTCCAGAGTAAAAGAGAGTAACAATTTCAAGACTAACTTATTATAGTGAGGGAAAAATCTGTAGCCTTCAATAAAGGTAGAGAAATATTTGAAAAGCTGGGAAAATGCAAACAAGGAAAACACGAACTGCTGTCTTGTCCTCCTTACAGTCAGGAGCCGGATGTATCCTCACCCCAGAGGATCCAATAGGAATCAGTAACCCCGTAACTTTCCAACTCTAAGTCACAACCTAATTCTGATAGGATGAGCTGCCAGCATACTTCCCACTTCGTTGTGACTAAAAGCTCACAGTAGTTGTGTATATAAGCAAGGCTCCCCTCCCGCCGCTTGATTTAAAAGAATGAAAAGGCGGACCCAGTCATTCGTCCCCGCCCAGGGTCTCTATAAGGGCGGCGGAGAGAGGCGACCTCTGCCCAATACAGGGCGCAGCCTTGCTGTCTCCTCGGGGCTTACCTAGCAGCCACCAGCAAAGAAGCCGGTTTCAAAGGCCCAGCACGACAGGGACAGGAGGAGGGAGCGTATGCAACCATTGACAGTCACCAGAGTCCAGCCTCCCGCAACGAGTTGCTACAGCCAAGCGCCTGCGCCCAGCCACGCTTCTCGCGCCGACCGTTTGTATCTGGAATTGTGGGTTCCTGCCCGCCACGCACCGCGGCAAGACCTTCAAAGCTGCGGGCTTCTCTGCGCTCCAGGATTCCTCGCTGCAGATTCCACACCGCGTTCGTCAAGACTCCTGTGAAAAGCGACTCTGCTGAGAGCCTTCTCAATGGCCAGTCCAATTCTAACTTGCAGCTGAGAAGTTTTTCTGATCTTGATGGTCAGAGGGGCTCGTGCTGCGAAGTGAGGAACAAGGAATCTATAGCGAATTGTAAACAACGGAAATAAAAATGCGTCTCCGTTAAGAGTTGGAGCCTAACGTCACTTCCGGCAACAATAGGAAACGTCAAAACTAGGGCAGTCGGCAGTTCTGGCTCCTGCAGCTGGAGGTGCCCTGAGTTCTGAGGGTCGTAGTGCTGTTTCTGGTATTCTCATTGCGGTCACCTCCACCGGTGTGGACAAGTAAAGTTTGAACCGGCTTCTCCATGGCCTGGGCACCAGTTCCCGGCTGAGCCATTTTCTTTTTGGCTAAAAGCCCCCGCCCAGAGGCCGATTCGTCGCGGCGGCGGTGGAGATCGCAGGTCGCTCAGGTACAGGAGTCAACCTAGATATTTCAGCTCTCTTGCCCTTTCCCTGTTCACCTTCACTTTTCTCGAAAATGAAGACAACCAGTGCTTGCCAGTTGGCCGAAACTGGCCGACCAGCAAGAGTTTGGGACCAATGACAGTGCAAAGCATCTTGAGTGACAGCGGTGGTGGCTCATTAAAGTGAGGAATCAGTGTCAAGAGGCGGGACTGGGTGTGTTCCTTCTGTTTCTAGGCCATTGGGGTGTAGTTCGGTTTAGGACTCCAAGTAGTAACCCAGTGTCGTTGTGAAATAAACCTGAGAAATGACAAGGGTTACTTTCTTCAGGTCAAAGTGTTGGTTTTCGGGTCGAGTGTTATTTTGGCTCCTAGACACAGTTTTTGGTTCTTTAGTACTTTCCAGTAATAATGAATGCAAATACAAGTATAGTTAGGATCACGATGGATTGCTAGCTGCTGCAGTAGTCAAACTTTGATTATATAAAACTTGACAAGCTTTTGTTTGAGTCTCAGCAATTGTGTTCTAATCTCTTAGTAGGTTCTCAACGAATAATATTTATTTGGCAAAATTACATAAATTGATCCCATTCCTCGGTCATTTAATTTTTTTACTTTTATTTTTAGGTTCTATATGAATTTACAAATAAAATAATTGATTCTACTTGTTTTACAAGTAAAATATTCATTTTCAAGGGTCCTAGGTGTATATCCCCAAATGAATATATCATGATTTTTATTACTGCAAAGTGAAGACAATTTATGTTTTCTATTTCAGCTTTCCTTTTCCTTCTTTTAATGTTTGAAGTAATATATTTCTGAGGTAGGAGCTCTACACACTCCTCAACTCTACCCTTCACGAAAATGATATACGAAATAGAGTAGATTTCAGAATAAAGAATAGATAAGTTTTATTATTTTTTTTTCATATTTTGTCAAAAATTCATCTTTAGCCAGTTAACCTGACAATATGTCTGATGAGGTACTTCATTAGTTGTCTTGCTGGATAACAAATTACCCTCAAATTTACCCCAGCTTAAAACAACAAATATTATCCGTTTCTGTACGTCAGGAATCAGGGTGCATTTGTAACTTCATTTAATAATAAGTTAGAGCAAATTAACTAATATTACTTGGGGCCCTTGGATCAATTGAAATACTTCCATCCACAAAATATTATAACTTCTAGATAATACAAAATGATCATAATTTATTACATATGACCACTTTAATGGGGAATGTGTGTTTACTGTTGCTGGGTTAAAAGATATTTTCCTCATTTTACAATATAAAAACATTGAATTACCAAATCTTTAATCACAGAGTGTTGAAATTAGTCATTCAAATTTGTAACTTTGTGGTTTATTGTTTAACCAACTGCACTTGTGCCACTAATTTTTTCCTCATTTTGATTCAAATTTGGAAACTGACACTATTCCATTGACTGACCCATGATAATGCATCAAAATCATTAATGCTAAAGTCTAAGAATTATGCATTTAACTTGTGTTTCTTTTTCTTGAATTATTTTACTTAAATAATTTTTTAAGCAATTTAAATGAAATACATCTGTTTCTGGACATTTATGTTCACTATTTCTTTTTCGTTTTGCTCTCATTGTTTTGTTTTTCTGACAAATTTCTTGACATAGCTCTCTAATAAACTGAAACATTTTTGGCTGACTTGAGTAAATTTATATCGTATTTGGGGCAAGTACTTTTTTTGAGACAGATTTTTATTCTGTTGCCTAGGATGGAGTGCAGTGACACGTGTGAACAAGACTCACTGCAGTCTTGACCTTCCAGGTTCAAGCAATTCTCCCTCCCACATCAGCCTTCAAAGTACCTGGGACCACAGGCACACGCCATCATGTGTGGTTAATGTTTTAAAATTTTTGTCTGACTGTGCTGCCCAGGCTGGTCTTGAAGTCCTGATCTCAAGCGATCCTTCTTTCACAGCCTCCCAAGGTTCTGGAATCAGGTGTGAGCCACTGTGCTGAGTCTGGGGCAAGTACTTTACAGCAATATAGAGATAAAAATATTTGTGGTTTGGAGTTTAGGCAATAGCTTTAGGGAGTTTAACTCTGTAGTCAGCAGTTAGTGTATTTTTCAAGAATAGATTGCATAAGATTCATAAGCTATTTGAATTAAGGAACCAGATTTTAGCAAGTAAGCCATGCATGGAGAGACCCTATGTGGAGTAGCGATTTGTGGAAGTCATGAATATAGGGAAAAAAGAGATGGAAAGGACAGATGTTAAATACACACACATGCACACAATCATCTCTTCTTTTATTTATTTATTTTCAGAGTTTTTTCCCCTCACTTTATTTTACAGGGTCACAGAATTGTTTTTTCCAATTTTTAAATGGTAGTAAAATATACGTAACATGAAATTTACCATCTTAACCAGTCTAAGTGTGCAGTTTAATGGTGTTAATTACGTTGATAATGTTGTGCCACCATCATTTTATTTTCACAGGATCACATAATTGTTTTTTCCAATTTTTAAATTATAGTAATATATACATAACGTAAAATTTACCATCTTAACCAGCAGAAGTATACAGTTCAATGGTATTAATTACGTTGATAATGTTGTGCCACCATACTCTTTTTGTAAAACTGAAACTCTATACCTATTAAACAATAATTCCCCTCCCCCATTCCCAGGCCCTAGCAATCATCATTCTACCTTTTATTTCTGGTTTTGGAAAACGGAAATGTTTGTATTCATATTACTGGAAAGTGGTAAAGAACCAAAACCTTATATATATGGGCATATCCAGTATTTGACTTTTTTTGACTGGCTTATTTAACTTGGCATAATGTCCTCAAGGTTCATCTCTGTTGTAGGGTATGCCAGAATTTCTTTTCTTTTTAAGGTTACATAACATTCCCTTATATGTGTCGGCCACATTTTGCTTATCCATTCACCTATTAATGGACATCTGGGTTGCTTCCATGTTTTAGCTGTTGTGAATAATGCTGCTATGAATATGGGTGTACAAATATCTTTTCCAGACCCTGCTTTCGATTCTTTTGGATATATACCTGAAAGTGGAATTGCTAGATCACATGGTAATTCTGTTTTTAATTTTTTATTTTTTTAGGAAGCTCCATATTGTTTCCGCAGAGGCTGTAGCATACGTATTACATTCACGTTAACAATACATAAAGGTTCCCATTTCTCCACATCCTTGCCAACACTTATTTTTTTTTTATAGTAACTATCTTAATGGATATAAGGTGGTATCTTATTGTACTTTTGATTTGTATTTCGCTAATGATTAGTGATGTTGAGTGTATTTTCCTGTGCTTATTGGACGTTTGTATATTTTCTTTGGAAAAATGTCTTTTCAAGTCCTTTATCCATTTTTGAATCATGTTTTTGTTATTGTTGAGTTATGAGTTATCTGTAAATTATAGATATTAGATTTTATCAGATACATGATTTTAAAATATTTTCTCTCATTCGGTGAGTTGCCTTTTTACTCTATTAATACTGTCTTTTGATGCACAATTTTTAGTTTTCATGATGTTCAGTTGGTCTATTTCCAACTTGTGCATTTCAAAATCATTGCCAAATTCAGTGCTGTAAGCCTTTTGCCCTGTTTTTTCTTCCAAGAGTGTTATAGTTTTATGTCTTACATTTAAGTCTTTGATCCATTTTGAGTTTATTTTCATAGATAGTGTTGGGTAAGGTTCCAACCTCATTCTTTCAAATGTGGATATGTTTCTCAGCACCATTTGTTGAAAAGATTGTCCTTTCCCCCATTAAATCATCTTGACACCCTAGTCAAAAATCTTTTGACCATATATGTGACGGTTTATTTCTGGATTCTGTGTTCTATTTCATTGGTCTGTATGTCTGTTTTTATGCCAATACCATACTGTTTTGGTTACTGTAGCTTTGTAATAAGTTTTGAAATCGGAAAGTGTGTCTTCCAGCTTTGTTTTTCTTTTTCAAGTTTGGTTTGACTATTAGAAGTCCCTTGAGATTCCATGTGGATTTTAAATTTATTTTTCTATTAATGCAAAAAACATCATTAGAATTTTGGCAGGAACTACATTGAATCTATAGATAACTTTGGGTGGTATTACCATCTTAATAATAATAAATCTTCCAATCTGTAATCACAGGATGTGCTTCCGTTTATTTGTCTTCTTTCACTTCTTTCACTAGTGTTTTGTAGCTTTCATTCCAGAAGACTTTTACCTACTTGGTTAATTCCTAAGTATTTTATTCTTTTTGATGCTATTGTAATTGGTATTATTTTCTTAATTTGCTTTTCAGATTGTTTATCGTAAGTGTAAAGAAATACAACTTATTTCTGCATTTTGACTTTGTATCTTTCTACTTTGCTGAACATATTTATTAGTTCTAAGTTTTTGGTAGAATCCTTAGGGTAACTATAAAAGATTTTACTGCTTTCTTTCCAATTTGGGTGTCTTTTACTGTTTTTCTTGTCTAATTACTCTCAGAACCATGGAATTTTACAGCTAAAAAAGATCTTAGGGAACACCAGTTTCAAAACCCTTATTTTACAGGGGAGGAAACTGAGACTTCAAAATTTTAGTGACTTGCCTGATGCTCACTACTAGCTAAGGAAGGAGACTGAGTCAAATTCATGTTTTCTTTCCATATGTCTCTTTTCACTATTAAATGTTTTCTCATCTCATTTATCACCTTCCCCCTATTTCTGGCTGCCTTCAATATTCATTTAATTTAATACCTTGTTTTATTTGTATAAAAGCAACTCAGTGAGAATTATGACTTTTGTTTTGTTTTTTAATTCCATAGCACTCATAGCAATGGCCTTTGTGGTTAGTGGGCAGGCGAGTGTGTGCATACTGAGAAGGTGGGTTAGGATATGCTATGCTACCATGACTACAGCTGATTATAGGCACGTGGAGTAAATAGTAATGCAATTAAGTAAGAACCATATAATTAAAAATAATGCTAGTGAGAAGTATGATACATTTATTTTATTTAAAATTTCAAATAATTGGACAATGGAACATTTCTTGAAAAACAAACCAAAGAAATTGAATAAGCCTAAAATTCTTAGATTTTTGGTTGCATTTAAATAACACATCTTAATATTTACATTTGTTTAGTTGCCATTTTCGTAACACTTATTATAGAATAAAATTGAAGAACAGGAAAAAAACCTTCAGGAAACAAAGTAATATTGTAAATCTTTTTGAATTAAAAAAAACCTGCAAATGGTATGCCTTTTAGTAACAAAAACTGCTCTTGCAGGACCAGATCTTTAAATTTAATGAGTGGGGGCTTTTTATGTGTTTAATGTACCTTGTGACCTCTTAGTACTTAGCTATTTCCCTTTTCTCCTTAGAAAGACCTCCTTGTGGACTTACCCTGCCTTCATTTCTCTACATTTGTTGCCTTTAAATTTTAGGGATGTGATTGGTTATCAGGTTTTTTTTCTTTTTTAAAAAATTTCTCTACCCACTCTGTTCTAAACTTCTTTGGTGGTCTATTCTTTTGGAAGTGAAGAAATAAATGCTAGTCTCCTGATTTGATTCAAAATGTCTCAGAAAATATTTTCTCATAGACTCTCCCATGTTCCTATGCCATTGAATAATATTACATGATATCGGTTAAAGGTTTTTAAAACCTAAAGTAACCAAAAATAGAGTTGCTACTTTTTACTTGAAAAGCATTGAACATTTTTAAAAACATATAGGTGGATTTCCTTATCTTTAGAATTTGTGTTTTAGAGATAACTATTTTAGTACACACTTTAAACCTTCATCTGAGACAGGACATTTATTTATAAATTCCAGTATTTAGATAACTAAGAAATACTGAAGAAAAATGATCATTTATAATGTGTATTTAAATGAGGCTATTCATATGTCAGTCATTACATACCAATGATTTAACACCGTTTCCTCAGTAAAAGCTTTATGGAATTGGTTTGCTTCAAACAAAAGATCTTAAAGCAGAATGCTTTTTTGAGACCTCCGGACTCCTTTCTATTCTTGCCATCTTTTCCTGTGTAGATTTTATATGCTCAAATAGTATATAAACCATTCTTCATTATTTATCGTCTACACAGCATGTGCCATTTGAGTGCTTAGTGCCATGAAATTATTAAAAGCAGTAGTTACCTTTTTCTTAATAAATACTACCTTATTTGGTGTTTAACTTGTTATATAGAGATAGTTTGATTAAAGCTACTTAATATTTTACAGATAGACTTTGTATTAGGTACAACAGCTATTAATAAAATTTGTATTTTAGTCTTTTTAGAAATAGGCTACTATTTTAAAAAGGAAACAAAACATGATAGTCAAAAATACCATGTCTTTTAGAAAGGTCGCGATCTTCTAGAAGTTAAAAAGTATAGAAAACTATTATTCTTATAAATTTTAATAAATGTGTAATCTGTATAATTATTTGTAGTTAATCCAGAGTTTGTACTGCTTTTAAGTGGAAGCTCTTTTTTGCTGTTGTAAGACTCGTTTAGACTAAAACTACTTCTTAAAAAAAAAATCCAAAATTATGTCAGAACAATATAGCTGTTTCAGAAACTACGTACTGCTTTACCAATTAAAAGATGCTTTTATATACATTTTCTTAGTTAAGGCTCACAGTCACCCTGTAAAATAGATAAGAATGATTTCTCCCATTTCACAGAAAACAAAAGGTCGGAATCTTGTTTGAAATACCTAAGGTCATACAGCAAGTTACAGCGTAATTGGAGCTCCACCTTTAAATTCATCCTCCCCAGTAGTGATATCAAAAAACTTCTACATTACTGTAAAGCAGACATTATAGTATATAGCCCACTTTAGAGATTTCAGTTTTATTTATTTATGCTGAAATTAGCATAATAAAACTGAAAGTAGACAAATTAATTTTTAAAAAACCAAAAGATTTACACGCCACTACACTCCAGCCTGTTGACAGAGGGAGACTCCGTCTCAAAAAAAACAAAACAAAACAAAAATCCGAAAGATCTAAATACATTTAGATTTTTAAAAAATTGGCTTTGTCAGCCAGGCACGGTGGCTCATGCCTGTAATCCCAGCACTTTGGGAGGCCGAGCTGGACGGATCACATGGTCAGGAGTTCAAGACCAGCCTGGCCAACATAGTGAAACTCCGTCTCTACTAAAAATACAAAAATTAGCTAGGCATGGTGGTGCGTGCCTGTAGTCCCAGCTACTCGAGAGGCTGAGGCAGGAGAATCGCTTGAACCCCGGAGGCGGAGGTTGCAGTGACCTGAGATTGTGCCACTGCATTCCAGCCTGGGCAACAGAACAAGACTCTAATTCAAAAAAAAAAAATGGCTGTCAAATAAGTATTTGGTCAATGAGTAATAAAAGTATTACTGTTAATATTGATGTTGTTATTTTAATGGAAACAAGGGCATACACGAATTTAGGAGATTCTAAATAAAATTTACTGATTTTAATGTATTTTAATAAGTAGAAGCATTTTTCTATAGATACTAGAAATATAATATTTGTAGCAATCCAAATTAATTCATATAGCTTATTACTTTGTTTTCAAATAAGCAATTATACCAATTTTCTAACTAATATATTTTATATTTACATTGTCTTTTTTATCAGACTAAGAGTTACACAAATACCGATCCTTTTTGCATTGTACCTTGCTCTGTTGTTGATATATCCTATGTAAGTGGTCAAAACATCATTTAGGATTTGTGTCATTAAGGATTTGTATCCCTTAATTCCATCTTCTTTTGATCTATATGTATCTGAATTTACCTGAAGTGAGAGATGATTCACAGGTTGTAAATTTTTCACAATTAGTTGGATTCTTAAAATATAAAATAGTTATTATTTGTGAAATGATGCTAGACTTCCCATGTCCTTGGCCACCCTCTTTAAAGCATTCATTAGAGTTTCTAATTCCTTTTTAAAAAACATCTTTATTAAGGCATCATATACATACCATAAAATTCATTTATTTTAAATGTACAGTTTCCTGTCCTTTTTTAAACTTTTTTGGTTTTTTTTTTTCCATCCTTCTATGATTTTTTAAAGATAATTGTAGATGCACATGAAATCTCAAGAAATATAGTGATCCCTTGTACACTTTACCTAGTTTCTCTGATTGGTAATAGTTTTGGACTATAATAATACACTATCAAAACCAGGTTTTGCCATTGATACAATCCTTCTTATTCATATTCCCCTAGTTTTATTTTTACTCAGTATACATATGTATATGTGTATGAAGTTCTGTGCAAGTTCACATATCCAGCATCATAGTCAAGATAGTACATAGTTGTAACACCACAGGGATCTCTCACACTGTGCTTTTATAACCACACCCACCTCTCTGATGTTGACCATCTTATCATGTGCTTGTTTGCCATTTGTTTATCCTCTTCATTGAAATGTGTGTTCATATCTTTTGCCCATTTTTGTATTGGATTTTTTGGTTTTTGTTTACTGTTGTTTTGAGACTTGTTTATATATTCTAGATGCCAGTCCATCAGATATGTGGTTTACAAATATTTTCAATATTTTCTCTCTGTCTATAGGCTTTCATCTTCCAAATATAGACTTTCAAAGAGCAAAAATTTTTTATTTTGATGAGTTCCATTTGATAATTTTTACTTTCATAATCATGCTTTTGATATAAGTCTGATAATTCTTTGCCTAGCCTTAGACCCCAAAGATTTCCTTCATGTATTTTTCTTTCTTTCTTTTTTTTTTTTTTTTTTGAGACAGTCTCGCTCTGTCACCCAGGCTGGAGTGCAGTGGTGCAATCTCGGCTCACTGCAAGCTCCGCCTCCCAGATTCACGCCATTCTCCTGCCTCAGCCTCCTGAGTAGCTGGGACTACAGGCACGCGCCACCACACCCTAATTTTTTGTATTTTTTGTAGAGATGGGGTTTCACCATGTTAGCCAGGATGATCTCGATCTCCTGACCTCGTGATCCACCCACCTTGGCCTCTCAAAGTGCTGGGATTACAGGCGTGAGCCACCATGCCTGACCCCTTCTATGTATTCTAAAATTTTTATAGTTTTATGTTTTATGTTTAAGTCTATGGTCCATTTTGAGTTAACTTTTGTAAAAGGTATAAGGTTTAGGTCAAGGTTCATCTAATTCACTTTTTTAAAAAATCAGTGTTTACCAATTGTTTATTCAACAAATATTTTCTGAGCACTTTATATGCCAAGCCACTGTGTTTGATACTGGGTTTATTCATGTAACCTATTGTGTGGAGTCAGTTCCTTATTTTAGTACTTACAGTCATCATTTTGCGTGGTACCATGTTAACTGAAACTAGTGCATGCTGGAACTGTGGCCTTGCTATGTAAATGGCGTCTCTCTAAATTTCACAGATACTAAATTAATGAAATTCAGGACCAGGATTATGACTACTCAGGTAATTAAATCCACAATTATGAGACGTACTTTGAAATGAAGGAACCAAAATAATAGTTATCATTTAAAGAGGGTGAGAGGGATGAATACAAAACTACCTTTTATTGTGAACTACCAACTATGGGTTAAGTTGCGTAAATGTTATCCCCACCTCCCATGAAATAAGAATTAGTATCCATTATTTTACTAATGAGAAAAATGAGGATCAGAGTTTATAGGCTAATCAGATTCCGTGTTGTGATTTGATCCTGATCTTTTTTCACATCAAAGCCTGTGTGCTTTCCACAAGAACAGCAGCAGCCTGAAAGAGCAGCTGCAGCTGGGAGCAGCGATGGAGGTAATAAACAGTGACAGGGGTAAAAAGAGATGAGAACCAGTGATGAAGAAACAGATGGTAAATTGCCTTTGTCATCCATGGGCTCCAGCAGTTCTGGGAATATGCTTTGTGGGTTAAGAATAAAAGCTTTAGACTCAGATAGACCTGAGTTTGAATCCTAAATCTTCCATTTTTCCGGCTTTGACTTCTCAGGCAAATTTACTTAACCTCTCTGGAGCACTGTTTCCTTAGCTGTAAAATTAGGATGATAACACCTACCTATTCGTTGTTGTGAGGACTAAAATGAGATAATATATAACAGACTTAACAGAGTGCTTTGCACAGAGTACATATTAATGGGTTATAGCGCAAAATAGTATTGTTTAATGTTTATATTATTAAACATTATATAAATAAATGTATATGCATAATATTATGTACAAAAGGAGGGGACAGAGCCAAGAATTCATTCTAAGGCTTAAATCTCCACACACAAGAAATAATTAAAGGGATTTTTTATTCTACTTTGTTAGAATAAAAATAAAAAAAGAATGTCTCTGCCCTTTAAAATAGAAAATTCTTATCAAAAATGGCAAAAATAATTCCTACTAAATATTTTGATGTTTTCTTTGATAGTAGGTTTCCTACTACTCTTATACTGTGATGCTGAGTATTTATCTCTTTAGTAATGGTATTCAGTCTGCATTACACTGAGCCCTAAGGTAATAATTCTTAAACTGAGTACATAAACTCAAACACACATCTTTTTCAAATTTACATACCTGGATTCCACAACTAGGAGATTTGTAGTTACAAAAAAGGTTGTTAGAGGAATAAAAATAACCCTTGAATACTTTTTAGCCAGGTTTACAAATGTTTAACATTTTGCCACATTACCTTATTGTTCCATCTGTATAGACATAGACGTTACTGTTTTGCTGAACCATTTTGGAGTAGGTTGCATATGTCACACCGTCACACTTCAGTGTGTGTTACAAAGAACGAGAATATACTTCTGTATAGCCATTTCACAGTTATCAAGTTTAGAAAATTTAACATTGATGCTATGATACCATATTTTTATCCAATCTTCAGCCCATATATCTAATTTCTTATTTATCTCAATAATGTGCTACATAGCAATTTTTTTCCAATCCTGTTGACATACTGCATTTCGGTGGTATTTTTTGTAGCCTCCTTTAATCCAAAACTGTTCTTCCACCTTTTTTCTTTTTTTTTTTTTTAACTTTTATGACATTGGCATTACTGATTTATTTATTTATTTTTTTTTTTTTGAGACGGAGTCTTGCTCTGTCGCCCAGGCTGGAGTGCTGTGGCCGGATCTCAGCTCACTGCAAGCTCCGCCTCCCGGGTTCCCGCCATTCTCCTGCCTCAGCCTCCCAAGTAGCTGGGACCACAGGCGCCTGCCACCTCGCCCGGCTAGTTTTTTGTATTTTTAGTAGAGACGGGGTTTCACCGTGTTCGCCAGGATGGTCTCGATCTCCTGATCTCGTGATCCGCCCATCTCGGCCTCCCAAAGTGCTGGGATTACAGGCTTGAGCCACCGCGCCCGGCCTGATTTATTTTTTAGGAACAGAGTTTTACTCCATCACTCAGGCTGGAGTGCAGTAGTGTAATCTTAGTTCACTGGAACCTCCAGTTCCTGGCCTCAAATGATCCTCTTGCCTCAGCCGCCTAAGTAGGTAGGACTACAGGCATGTGCCACCACACTCATCTAATCTTTTAATTTTTTATAGAGATGGTCTTGCTATGTTGCCTGGGCTGGCCTCAAGCAATTCTCTCGGCCTTGCTCTCCCAAAGCACTGAGATCAGAGGCATGAACCACCATTCCCAGCCCGGCATTGGCATTTTTGAAGGAAAAGATTCTGTTATTTTACAGACTGTTTTTTGAGTATATTCCCTATTAAATTCAGATTATGGATTTTTGGCTGGAATGCTATATAATGATGTTGTGTCCTCAGGGCATCACATCTAGAGGCACATGATGTGCATTTGCCTCTTATTTGTAAATGTTAATTTTCATCATTTGGTTAAGGTTTTGTCTTATTTCTTAATTTTTTCTTGTAATTAATGACTGATATGTGGGAAGATACTTTGGGATTCTGTAAGTATTCCATTCTTTGTCAAACTCCAGATTCAGCAGCATCCATTGACAATTCTTGACTAAATTATTTTTTCTCTGATGGTAAAATGATAATTTTTCTAACTACATTATTCTATCTTCTTTAATTAGAATTCTACTCTAAAAAAGAGCTTTCCTTCTCCTTTATGTTTCTATTGATCATCATCAGTGTAGACTCACAGATTCTTTTTTTATGTAATGGATTATACAGTTTTTCCTCAGTATTTGTGGATCTGCATCCACAGTGTCATTCGACCACAATTGAAAATATTTGGAAAAAATAGAAAGTAACAATACAACAATAAATAATAATACAAATTGTAGAATACAGTATAACAACTATTTACGTAGCATTTACATCTTACTGGATGTTATAAGTGACCTAGAGATGATTTAAAGTGTACAGGAGGATGTATACTATGCCATTTTATACAAGGGACTTGAGCATCCGTGGATTTTGGTATCTGGGGGGAGGTGACATGAGGGGGTGATCCTGGAACCAGTCTACTGCAAATGTTAAGGGACAATTAATTCATTACTGTCATTTTTATTTTGATGTTCCAGGTTTGGCCAATAGGAGCCGCCTTCAAATTAGCTCCTAATGTCCTTTTGACATTATCCCATTGCTTTTGTTTTTCTTTTTTTTTTTTTTTTTTATTTGCTATTAGTTCACTGAACACTCGTAATCCAAGTTTAAGAAACACTGCCTTAGGAGTTTCTTGGTAGCCCCTAAGGGGGTCCCAAGTAAACTGGAAAGGTACAAGTTGAGAAGAAGATGCACCTTTTCACCATATTCATGTATAGCAGAACTTTGATGAGTCCCTCCTATAGGTAAATCCCCCAAATATGTAATATATAGAGTATAATATTTTATAATTATATCTACTTAAATTAAGGTTAAAATTAACTTTTATTGACGAGTTACCAGATGAAATCAGGAAAAATAAATCAAGTAATTGCTATGCAAGTGCTTCAGCCACATTTTAATGCTTAAACATTGGATCTTTGAGGCAATGAAAAGTGACTTAGAGATTTCTGCACCATGTTCCTTGCTTTGAGGTGATTGGTTTGACAGCCATTTTGCTGGGCCAATTGTAAATGTAAGGAGGGTGGCGGCAGGGAGTTTTTCTCTAATGTCATTCAATTTCTGTAGCAAAAATGCTTCTTCATTTTGCCTGGGTGAGGGAAAGGGGTTGGGATACAAACCCAATCTTTCTAGCTGTGTGATATATGTGTGTTGAGGGGAGAGGTTGTGGTCCATTTTTACATATATATATGCACATTATTTTATTTAATTCTCATAAAAATCATACAAGGGGGATATTTTTATTGGTATTGTGTAGGGAAGGAAACAATGACCCAGAGATGTTAATATCCTGATTCTTTTGCTCATTTCACTCTGAATTTCTCTCTTCCTTATCCTATGTTTTGGAGTGCCAAGCCTCTCAAGGTTTCTGCAAGGTACATAAGCTTCTGCTTCCCTCTCCATATGATTCCAGACTGTCCTTCATCTTTGTCTACATGGCTTCATTAGTAGCCACTCCTCCTCCTACTTTTCATGTTGCAGAAATATGTTGAAATCTCATGTTCATGACTGTCCTGTTTTCATTTTCTTTTAGTTGTAGTTTCTACCATTTTTTTTTTCCTCTGTCATTTTATGGGAGAGAGAGGTGATAAATATATGTGCTCCATCTTACAAGAATCCAACCAAGGTTGAGGTTTTTTCCGAAAAAGTTCCTTAATAGAGTATTTCAAAAGTGAGTCCAAAAATTGTTTCTTCTGTCTCCTATCCAAATGGTATCTTACAAATTGCAAAGCATGTTAATGAGATGATACCCTACCATTTATACTTATCCCAATATTAGTTTAAAACCTATTCCTCGGAGGCCAAGGCGGGCGGATCACCTGAGGTCAGGAGTTCGTAGACCAGCCTGGCCAACATGGTGAAACCCCATCTCTACTAAAAATACAAAAATTAGCCGGACGTGGTGGCAGGCACCTGTAATCCCAGCTACTCAGGAGGCTGAGACAGGATAATTGCTTGAACCCAGGAGGCAGAGGTTGCAGTGAGCCGAGATTGCACCATTGCACTCCAGCCTGGGGGACAAGAGCGAGACTTCGTCTCAAAAAAAAAAAACAAAAAAACAAAAAAAAAACACTATTCCTAAGACATGAGCATGAATAAAAATGATTTTGAAGTTTAGCATATTAAATGTAAGCTATGTAATACCAAAAGAGCTTTCGTAGAAAGAAAAACACCATATATGTTTAGTAATCCTAGATATAACTTTACTGAAATGTTATCAGGTGGGAGTACAACGGATCATATAGGGGTGACAGTGGCTGCTTGCTCTATAAAAGTAGGAAACTTTATGCAGTCTGCAAGATAAATACCTCTCAAAGGCATTATTTTTTAATAATGCTGGACTCTTCCTAAAATCATGTTACTTTCCATTTATGTCTTCCCAGCTACTGTGCCACAGCAGCATAGGACTTTAGGAACAGAAGACTAAGTTTGAAATGTAAGCTATGATAATAAACCAAAGTATGAAATTCTTATACACGAGATTAATTTAATAAAATAGCTCTGTCTTCGCTAATGTGACACGTTTATACACAGTACCACTGAGTGTTCAAAGTCGCACAGTTTGGTTGCCAGTCTACATTCAGTAGCCATTCAGTACCCATTTGTGTCAGGCTTCTAAGTTTCCTGTTCACTACCATGTTCCCTGAGTGTATTTGCAGGCAGTACAGAATTGAACATGAATATTTTATCCTTAAACCGAAACAGTATATAATAGCTCTGAGACACAAGGAGCGTTAATTGACTGCTGTATTAAAATGACTATAATTAATTGATAGTCATATTTGCATAATTTCAGGGAGTAGAAATTCTGGGATCATGTTCGTTTGCCTATTTGGCCGTTGCTTCATTTGATGCTTCATCCAATTTATAAAGGAGTTCTGATTTATTTTATTTTGTGCTAATCATTCGCTGGAAATTATCAATTTACGTTTACTAAATAATATCTAAATCTTCAGTAGTAAGTATTCATTTTATTACTATTCTTTTTTTTTCTGAGACAAGAGTCTCACTCTGTTGCCCAGGCTGGACCAGTGCCACATTCTCAGCTCACTGCAACCTCTGCCTCCCGGGTTCAAGTGATTCTCCTGCCTCAGTCTTCCCAGTAGCTGGGATTACAGGCATGCGCCACAATGCCAGGCTAATTTGTGTGTTTTTAGTGGAGATGGGGTTTGCCATGTTGGACAGGCCAGTCTGGAACTCCTGACCTCAAGTGATCTGCCCGTCTCGGCCTCCCGAAGTGCTGAGATTATAGACGTGAGCCACCACTCCTGGCCGCGTTTTATTAGCATTCTGAAAAATAATGAGAAAATGTAGAGTTGGGATTGCGTTGGGGTTTTTCCCCCATTTTTTTTTTGTTTGTTTTTGTCTCCTCGGAAAGGAAGAGTTTCAACTGTGAAATCTTATGGAGAATTTTTTTTGTTGCATGATTTCTCTTCTGTGATCTAAGTAATTATGAAATTTTTGGTTACTTCTGTCAGATGATAAATAATGAAGTCATGTTTCTTTGTTTGTAGACCAAGAAAAAATATGTTTGGTTTTATTTTGAAGTTCCTTAGAAAGATTTTTATAGATCCTCTCAACATGATAAAGAAGCTTTGAACAAAATAAATTCAAATTTGGAAGAAAAGGTATGGGACACCTTGAATTGTATTAATTACAGTTGATCTTCATTATTTATAATTTTGTATTGGTGAATTTACCTACTCACTAAAATTTATTTGTATCTCTCAAAGGAGTACTCCTGTTGCTTCTGCAGCCTTTAGCAAACATGCACAATAGCTGAAAAAAATGTGTTGTTCAAGGTGCACTTTCGCAGCTGAGGTTGAAGGCAAGGCTCTGCCGCCTTATCTTAGCTCTCATTATAAACAAGTGTCCTTTTTGTGGCTTATTTAATGCCACATTTCCCACATGCTTTTTCTTAGTGGTTTTAGTGTTTAAAATGGCCCCTGGCCGGGCAAGGTGGCTCACACCTGTAATCCCAGCACTTTGGGAGGCCAGGGCGGGCGTATCATGAGGTCAGGAGATCGAGACTATCCTGGCTAACATGGTGAAACATCGTCTCTACTAAAAATACAAAAAAAAAAAAAAATTAGCTGGGCATGGTAGCTGGCGCCTGTAGTCCCAGCTACTCCGGAGGCTGAGGCAGGAGAATGGCGTGAACCTGGGAGGCGGAGCTTGCAGTACGCCACTGCACTCCAGCCTGGGCCACAGAGTGAGACTCCATCTCCAAAACCAAAAACCAAAAAACAAACAAAAAAAAACGGCCCCCAAGCCTAGTGCAGAAGTGTTGTCTAGTTTTCCTAAATGTTGTGCCTTATGGAGAAAATACATGTTAGATAAGCCTCACTCAAGCCTGAGTTATAGTGCTATTGGCCATGAGTTCACAGTTAATGAATTAGCAATATATATTAAATGTCTTTCAGCAGAAACACACATAAAATAAGGCTATGTATTGATCAGTTAATGAAGATATTGTGAACAGAGGCTTACAGTAACCTAACCCTATAATTCCCTAGAAACAATGGTTCAGTATTGCTAATTCAGTGTTTGCAGAAACTTTAAAGAACGTAATTGCCATGAATAACAAGAAGCACCGTATTTCTTTTATTTCTATATGAGATAGACTAACATAGATTAATTATGTTCTTAGAAGAGTAAATATTTTTTCTAAGAAATAAATATCTATTTTCTCCACCTATTTTGAGTGAACAAATAAAGCTGTAGTTTCATCACAGAATCCATATTTACACCAAAACTAGTGATTTCAAATACAAAAACTTCTTTTGTATTGAATTTTTTTTCAATTTGAAACTTTTTGCGTATTCAGTGATTCCACATTGCAGCTGTCTTTTTTACCTAACAATTTCTGCAAGCGACAGGACAGTACTATATCTTTTATAATATTATGTTTCAGTTTTAAAATCGTTATAACAAGATATTATTAAAACTTTTAAGACAAATCTGAAGACTTTATACTTTGAAATTAAGTTTCAATTGGTTCAGTCTAAACACTATTTTCAAGAGTTTGAAATCATAGAAGAACCCAGCATGAAACTGCGTCATATTCTACATCTCTTTTAGAGCTAGTGTTGACAGCTTATTTTCTTTTAATTTTTAATTTTAATTTTTTTTTAGAGACAATTTCTCACTCTGTCACTCAGGTTGTAGTGCAGTGGTGTGATCATAGCTCACTATAACCTCAAACTCCTGAGCTCAAGTGATCTTCCTGCCTCAGACTCCTGAGTGGATAGGACTACAGGTATACACCATCGCACCTAGCTAACTTTTTTTGTATTTTGTGGAAACGGGGTCTATGTTGCCCTGTCTGGTCTTGAACCCTTGGTCTCAAGCAGTCCTCCTGCCTCAGCTTCTCAAAGTGCTGGGATTGCAGGCATGAGTCACCACACCTAGCCACATCTTGACCGATTATTAACAATAACACAAAGACCTATTTCATGACACTGCTATTGACACCATCCTTAGGCATGCTGAGTTTTAAAATTTTTTGTGAAAGACAACACAGCCTTTTTTGTTTTCTAGAGTTTTTTGTTGTTGTTGCTGGGTCATTGATATAAAAGAATTACATTTACAAGAAGATAAAAATAAAAACATGGTCAAAATATGAAATAACTAAAAGAGGCGAATTGCATGTAGAGGCCCTACAAAGCTGTACAAGTAGCAACATGAACAAATAAGCTTATTAAACAGGCAGGACATCAGAACAGTTGAAGTATCATTAAGTAAGCTTTATGAAAGTGCTTACTTTCACTTGATGAAAATATGCTTGTCAAAGTAATATCTAACATATTGACTGTTAGTTGACTGTTAGCCATGAAATGAACTTTATGTACATTATCTTATTTAACACAATAGCTTTTTGAGCTATAGATATTTTTATCATTATTATTTTTTTGCATTGTACATGAAGAAACCAAAGCTCAGAGTAGTCAAGTAACTTTCCCAAGGTCCTGTAAGTAATAACTAATAAAGTCAGGATTTAAACTCAGTTCTGTCTGACTTCAAAATCCATACCACTGTGCTCCCTCCATGACTTGCTTTACAACTTACACAATGGATGTCATGTCATTTTGAGAGTTTTAAAGCTTTTCTGACAGTTACAGCCATGTTTCGCATCCCTATTACGCTAAGGAAGATAGGGAATGGGGGCAGAACACTATAGACTCCCTTTTCTTTCTCCAAATGCTAAACTCATGATATTACTTTTTCTCAGAGTGCTTTATCATTACTGTGTTTTTACCTAGGATCAAGAACTGCTTTAAAGGGAAATGAAAGTCCCAAGGGGACAATTTTCAGTATTGTTTAGCAGTAGGAATACAGAAAATAAGGTATAATCTTGCAGTTTTCTTTGTCTGAACTATGTATACATGAGCCTCAACCCTCCAACCTCCCCATTATTAATTATTAGTTTTTTAAAGAACCAGCTGCTGGCTTTACCTCTTTCTACCTGCTGGATGTTTTCTGAATCACATTATCCAGTGTGATTAATTTAAGTGATTTCCATTAAAGTCCAGAGCCTAGGGAAATCACCCTGATTCTTCGTTCCCTAGCAACAGGCCTAAGAGTAGCAACAGCTGCTTCACCATATGTCACTAGAAAGATTCTGTAGGAAAATAGACTGAAATTGTTAATAAATGCTTTAAATATTGAGACTTCAGATACTGCAGTTACCATGTTTGATAATTTACCTTTAGTGGTACAAAAACAAAAGAGAAGAATAAATTTAATTATTTAAAATAACAGCTCTGCGAGGTGAGCTCAGCAATTAACGTAAGTTCTAGATATTTTCTTGCTGAGTTAAACAGAGGAATAACCATGGTGAAAATAAAATACTTTTCTTTATGATTAGTAGACTTAAAATGTTCAATTTGTGTCAAAATTAAGTTGTACTTATGTTGTAATGTGACATGGCACATTTAAACATTAAACAAATATAAAACTTGTAATTGTTTGTTGACATTCTCTATTTTTTGTACGTTAATCTTTCCTACTGTCTCCATGGTTTTGTGTTTTCCAGAATATCTTGTAATTAGAATCATACAGTAAGGAACTTTTTTAGATTTGCTTTTTTTAGTTAACATTAGTATTAGGCACTTAAGGTTCCTCCATGTCTTTTCATTGCTTGATAACTCTTTTCTTTTTACTGCTAAATAATTTTCAGTTGTATAGATATATTGTACCACAGCTTATTTATACATTCTTATAATGAAGTACATCATAGTTGCTTACAGATTTTGAAAATTAATTACCAAAACTGCTTTAAACGTTCACGTGTAGGTTTTTGTGTGGACATAAACTTTTATTTAGATAAATACCAAGGAATGCTAATACTGAATCATACAAAGTATGTTTAATTTTTAAAGAAACTACCTGTCTTCCAAAGTGGTTGTATCATTTTGCATTCCTACATCCTTGCCAGCATTTGGTATTGTCACTCTTTTGGGTATACTCTTTTAATGGGTGTGTAGTAGTTGTAGTAGTATCTCATTGTTACTTTATTTTCAATTCCCTCATGACATATGATGTTGAGCATCTTTTCATATGCTTATTTGCCATTGTATATTTTCTTTGATGAGGTGTCTATTCAGATCTTTCACTCATTTTTTAAAGTGGATTATTTCCTTATCGCTGAGGTTTAAGCGGGCGCGGTGGCTCAAGCCTGTAATCCCAGCACTTTGTGAGGCCGAGACGGGTGGATCACGAGGTCAGGAGATCGAGACCATCCTGACTAACACAGTGAAACCCCATCTCTACTAAAAAATACAAAAAACTAGCCAGGCGAGGTGGCGGGCGCCTGTAGTCCCAGCTACTCGGGAGGCTGAGGCAGGAGAATGGCGTAAACCCGGAAGGTGGAGCTTGCAGTGAGCTGAGATCCGGCCACTGCACCCCAGCCTGGGCGACAGAGCAAGACTCCGTCTCAAAAAAAAAAAAAAGAGTTCTTTACTGAATAGGAACAGCTCCAGCCTCCAGCTCTCAGCGTGAGCAACACAGAAGACGGGTGATTTCTGCATTTTCAACTAAGGTACCTGGTTCATCTCACTGGGGCATGTCGGACAGTTGGCACTGGTCCATGGGTGCAGCCCGACCAGACCAGCGAGAGCTGAAGCAGGGTGAGGCATCGCCTCACCTGGGAAGTGCAAGGGGTTAGGGAATTTCTTTTCCTAGCCAGAGGAAATTGAGACACACAACACCTGGAAAATCGGGTAACTCCCACACTAATGCTGCGCTTTACCAAGGGTCTTAGCACACAGCACACCAGGAGATTATATCCTACACCTGATCCAGAGTGTCCCACGCCCACGGAGCCTCCCTCATTGCTAGCACAGCAGTCTGAGATCTAACTGCAAGGTGGCAGTGAGGCTGGGGGAGGGGCGCCCACCATTGCTGGGGCTTAAGTAGATGAACAAAGCCACTGGGAAGCTCAAACTGGGTGGAGCCCACCACAGCTCAAGGAGGCTGGCCTGCCTCTGTAGACTCCTCCTCTGGGGACAGGGCATAGCTAAACAAAAAGCAGCAGAAACCTCGGCAGAGGTAAATGCCCCTGTCTGACAGCTTTGAAGAGAGAAGTGGATCTCCCAGCACGGAGGTTGAGATCTGAGAACGGACAGACTGCCTGCTCAAGTGGGTCCCTCACCCCTGAGTAGCCTAACTGGGAGACATCACCCACTAGGTGCAGACCAACACCTCACACCTCACACGGCAGGGTACACCCCTGAGACGAAGCTTCCAGAGCAAGAATCAGACAGCAACACTCGCTGTTGAGCAATATTCTATCTTCTGCAGCCTCCGCTGCTGATACCAGGCAAACAGGGTCTGGAGTGGACCTCAAGCAAACTCCAACAGACCTACAGCTGAGGGTCCTGACTGTTAGAAGGAAAACTAACAAACAGAAAGGACACTCAGACCAAAGCCCCATCAGTATGTCACCATCATCAAAGATCAAAGGCAGATAAAACCACAAAGATAGGGAAAAAGGAGTGCAGAAAAGCTGGAAATTCAAAAAATCAGAGCACATCTCCCCCTCCAAAGGAACACAGCTCATCGCCAGCAACGGAACAAAGCTGGATGGAGAATGACTTTGACAAGTTGAGAGAAGGCTTCAGTCAATCAAACTTCTCAGAGCTAAAGGAGGAACTACGTAACCAGCACAAAGAAACTAAAAACCTTGAAAAAAGAATGGATGAATGAATAACTAGAATAATCAATGCGAGAAGACCTTAAAAGAACTGACAGAGATGAAAACCATAACACGAGAACTACATGACAAATGCACAAGCTTCAGTAACCGACTGGACCAACTGGAAGAAGGAATATCAGCGATTGAAGATCAAATGAATGAAATGAAGTGAGAAGAGAAGTGTAGAGAAAAAAGAGTAAAAAGAAATTAACAGAGCCTCCAAGAAATATGGAATTATGTGAAAAGACCAAATCTACGTCTGATTGGTGTGCCTGAAAGTGACGGGGAAAATGGAACCAAGTTGGAAAACACTCTGCAGGATATCATCCAGGAGAACTTCCCCAACCTAGTAAGGCAGGCCAACATTCAAATTAAGGAAATACAGAGAAAGCCACAAAGATACTCCTCGAGAAGCGCAACTCCAAGACACATAATTGTCAGATTCACCAAAGTTGAAGGAAAAAATGTTAAGGGCAGCCAGAGAGAAAGGTCGGGTTACCCACAAAGGGAAGCCCATCAGAGTAACAGCAGATCTCTTGGCAGAAACTCTCCAAGTCAGAAGAGAGAGGGGGCCAATATTCAACATTCTTAAAGAAAAGAATTTTCAACCCAGAATTTCATATCCAGCCAAACTAAATTTCATAAGTGAAGGAGAAATAAAATCCTTTACAGACAAGTAAATGTTAGAGATTTTGTCACCACCAGGCCTGCCCTACAGGGGATCCTGAAGGAAGCATTAAACATGGAAAGGAACAGCAGGTACCAGCCATTGCAAAAACATGTCAAAATGTAAAGTCCATCAATGCTAGGAATAAACTGCATCAACTAGCAAGCAAAATAACCAGCTAATATCATAATGACAGGATCAAATTCACACATAACAATATTAACCTTAAATGTAAATGGACTAAACGGTTCAATTAAAAGACACAGACTGGCAAATTGGATAAAGAACCAAGACCCATCAGTTTGCTGTATTCAGGAGAACCATCTCACATGCAGAGACACACATAGGCTCAAAATAAAGGGATGCAGGAAGATCTACCAAGCAAATGGAAAACAAAAAAAAGCAGGAGTTGCAATACTAGTCTCTGATAAAACAGACTTTAAACCATCAAAAATCAAAAGAGACAAAGAAGGCCATTACATAATGGTAAAGGGATCAATTCATCAGGAAGAGCTAATTATCCTAAATATATATGCATCCAATACAGGATCACCCAGATTCATAAAGCAAGTCTTTAGAGACTTACAAAGAGACTTAGACTCCCATACAACAATAATGGGAGACTTTAACACCCCACTGTCTACCTTAGACAGATCAACGAGACAGAAAGTTAAAAAGGATATCCAGGAATTGAAATCAACTCTGCACCAAGCGGACCTAATAGACATCTACAGAACTCTCCACCCCAAATCAACAGAATATACATTCTTCTCAGCACCACATTGCACTTATTTCAAAATTGACCACATAGTTGGAAGTAAAGCACTCCTCAGCAAACGTAAAAGAACAGAAATTATAACAAACTGTCTCTCAGACCACAGTGCAATCAAACTAGAACTCAGGATTAAGAAACTCACTCAAAACCACTCAACTACATGGAAACTGAACAACCTGCTCCTGAATGACTACTGGGTATATAACGAAATGAAGGCAGAAATTAAGATGTTCTTTGAAACCAATGAGAACAAAGATACAACATACTAGATCTCTGGGACACATTTAAATCAGTGTGTAGAGGGAAATTTATAGCACTAAATGCCCACAAGAGAAAATAGGAAAGATCTAAACTTGACACCCTAACATCAAAATTTAAAGAGCTAGAGAAGCAAGAGCAAACACATTCAAAAGCTAACAGAAGGCTAGAAATAACTAAGATCAGAGCAGAACTGAAGGAGATAGAGACACAAAAAACCCTCCAAAAAATCAATGAATCCAGGAGCTGGTTTTTTGAAAAGATCAACAAAATTGATAGCCCACTAGCAAGACTAATAAAGAGGAAAAGAGAGAAGAATCAAATAGATGGAATAAAAAATGATAAAGGGGATATCACCACTGACCCCACAGAAATCCAAACTACCATCAGAGAATACTATAAACACCTCTACACAAATAAACTAGAAAACATAGAAGAAATGGATAATTTCCTGGACACTTACACTCTCCCAAGACTAAACCAGGAAGAAGTTGAATCCCTGAATAGACCAATAGCAGGCTCTGAAATTGAGGCAATAATTAATAGCCTACTAACCAAAAAAAGTCCAGGATCAGATGGATTCACAACCGTATTCTACCAGAGGTACAAGGAGGAGTTGGTACTATTCCTTCTGAAACTATTCCAATCAATAGAAAAAGAGGGAATCCTCCCGAACTCATTTTACGAGGCCAACATCATCCTGATACCAAAGCCTGACAGAGATACAACAAAAATAGAGAATTTTAGACCATTATCCCTGATGAACATCGATGCAAAAATCCTTGATAAAATACTGGCAAACCGAATCCAGCAGCACATCAAAAAGCTTATCCACCATGGTCAAGTGGGCTTCATCCCTGGGATGCAAGGCTGGTTCAACATACACAAATCAATAAACATAATCCAGCATATAAACAGAACCAAAGACAAAAACCACGTGATTATCTCAATAGATGCAGAAAAGGCCTTTGACAAAATTCAACAGCCCTTCATGCTAAAAACTCTCAATAAACTAGGTATTGATGGAACGTATCACAAAATAATAAGAGCTATTTATGACAAACCCACAGCCAATATCATACTGTATGGGCAAAAACTGGAAGCATTCCCTTTGAAAACTGTCACAAGACAGGGATGCCCTCTCTCACCACTCCTATTCAACATAGTGTTGGAAGTTTTGGCTAGGGCAATCAGGCAGGAGAAAGAAATCAAGAGTATTCAGTTAGGAAAAGAAGAAGTCAAATTGTCCCTCTTTGCAGATGACATGATTGTGTATTTAGAAAACCGCATTGTCTCAACCCAAAATCTCCTTAAGCTGATAAGCAACTTCAGCAAAGTCTCAGGATACAAAATCAATGTGCAAAAATCACAAGCATTCTTATACACCAGTAACAGACAAACAGAGAGCCAAATCATGAATGAACTCCCATTCACAATAGGTTCAAAGAGAATAAAATACCTAGGAATCCAACTTACAAGGGATGTAAAGGACCTCTTCAAGGAGAACTACAAACCACTGCTCAGTGAACTAAAAGAGGACACAAACAAATGGAAGAACATACCATGCTCGTGGATAGGAAGAATCAATATCGTGAAAATGGCCATACTGCCCAAGGTAATTTATAGATTCAATGCCATCCCCATTAAGCTACCAATGACTTTCTTCACAGAATTGGAAAAAACTGCTTTAAAGTTCATATGGAACCAAAAAAGACCCCGCATTGCCAAGAGAATCCTAAGCCAAAAGAACAAAGCTGGAGGCATCACGCTACCTGACTTTAAACTATACTACAAGGCTATAGTAACCAAAACAGCATGGTACTGGTACCAAAACAGAGATATAGACCAATGGAACAGAACAGAGCCCTCAGAAATAATACCACACATCTATAGCCATCTGATCTTTGACAAACCTGACAAAAACAAGAAATGGGAAAAGGTTCCCTGTTTAATAAATGGTGCTGGGAAAATTGGCTAGTCATAAGTAGAAAGCTGAAACTGGATCCTTTCCTTACTCCTTATATGAAAATTAATTCGAGATGGATTAGAGACTCAAATGTTAGACCTACAACCATAAAAACCCTAGAAGAAAACCTAGGTAATACCATTCAGGACATAGGCATGGGCAAGGACTTCATGTCTAAAACACCAAAAGCAACAGCAACAAAAGCCAAATTTGACAAACGGGATCCAATTAAACTAAAGAGCTTCTGCATAGCAAAAGAAACTCCCATCAGAGTGAACAGGCAACCTACAGAATGGGAGAAAATTTTTGCAATCTGCTCATCTGACAAAGGGCTAATATCCAGAACCTATAAAGAACTCAATTTTACGAGAAAAAAACAACCCCATCAAAAAGTGGGCAAAGGATATGAACAGACACTTCTCAAAAGAAGACATTCATACAGCCAACAAAGACATGAAAAAATGCTCATCATCACTCGCCATCAGAGAAATGCAAATCAAAACCACAATGAGATACCATCTCACACCAGTTGTAATGGCAATCATTAAAAAATCAGGAAGCAACAGGTGCTGGGGAGGCTGTGGAGAAATTGGAACACTTTTACACTGTTGGTGGGACTGTAAACTGGTTCAATCATTGTGGGAAACAGTATGGCGATTCCTCAAGGATCTAGAACTAGAAATACCATTTGACCCAGCCATCCCATTACTGGGGATATACCCAAAGGATTATAAGTCATGCTGCTATAAAGACACATGCACATGTATGTTTATTGCGGCACTATTCACAATAGCAAAGACTTGGAATCAACCCAAATGTCCATCAGTGACAGACTGGATTAAGAAAACGTGGCACATATACACCATGGAATACTATGCAGCCATAAAAAAGGATGAGTTTGTGTCCTTTGTAGAGACATGGATGCAGCTGGAAACCATCATTCTCAGCAAACTGTCGCAAGAACTGAAAACCAAATACCGCATGTTCTCACTCATAGGTGGGAATTGAACAATGAGATCACTTGGACACAGGGAGGGGATCATCACTCACCGGGTCCTATTGTGGGGGAGGGGGAGGAGGGATAGCAGTAGGAGATATACCTAATGTAAATGACAAGTTAATGGGTGCAGCACACCAACATGGCACATGTATACATATGTAACCTGCACATTGTGCACATTTACCCTAGAAGTTGAAGTATAATTTTTTAAAAAATGAACTTAAAAAAGAGTTCTTTACCTTTTTTGGATACACAGTCTTTTTATCACATATGTGTTTTGCAAAGATTTTCTACTGGTCTGTGGCTTTTTATTTTCTTGATATTCTGTATTTTCTAAAACATTTTATTTGTATAGCTTCACCACTTATTTAGGAAGAAATACCATGGTGTTGTGTGTGTAGTAGGGCGAGAAGGGTTATCTTTTGTGCCTTCTTTTCAAAAACAAATATGCCTACATTTTAAAATTATTAGTTTCTTCTCTTTATACCTCCCCGCCATACCTTTATAGCTTAAGCTGCTGGGATTCCAAGCAGGACAATATAAGGTGGGGGAAGAGTTAAAAATTATCTTGGACTATTTTTTCTGCTTTAATCAGCAAATGACTGAATTTAGTGGCCATTATCGAAACAGTAGCCAAAGGTTTAGTAAATAAATGCATGGATCATACCTTTTTAAATACTACAATAATAGTATCTTTGACATTCTGCTCAATTTTCAAATTATTTCTAATTAAAAGATACCTAGTCACTGTTGGTTTGTTTTTTTGTCGTTTGGGATTTTTGCTTTTGTTTTTGTTAGTCCTTATTGTAAACAATTAATTAAAACAACGTTATATTTTAAGTTCAGGTCATGCTATAAAAATTATTTGACTATTTTAATGATTTTATGGGAAAGTCAGTATTTTTTCCAAGTTTTTGAAACACACAGGTATTAGCTGTCAACTTGAGTTGATAAAACAAAAGTATTTTGTTTGAAAAAGAGATCATGAAAGTAATTATTCATATTCATTAAGAACTCTGATTTAGTTGTTCTGAATGACTTTATTTGCCCTAGAAAAGCTATTAAAAGGCAATGCCAAATCTAGATCTAGGAATTTTGTAATACATTTGTACATGAGGAAGTCAATATATGTGACAGACAAATGTAGAATGCCTTGGTGGGAGGTCAGATGGTAGTGGGGAGACTGGAGCACGCCTTCCTCTGGTGACTTTTCCCAGGTACTTCTGAAGAATCCATAGGGATTTGTGGAGAAGAATTAGAAAATTTATCTAAATTACAGTTTTTAATTTAAGGCAACAACAAAACTAAATAGTAGACTGTTACTGAGCATTTATCTTGGAGTTCTAGGTGTCTAATTTATAAGGTTTCTGAATTAGACTTCAGGGCCTATGTTACATTTTATTACAGTCTACAACATAAGTGTAGACTGGCAAGAATTAAACTAAAAGCCTGTTTCCCAGCTGTTAACACATCTGGGAGTTTGGTTAAAAGGAGCTAGCTTAGCTTAGACTGAATTGTGATGAAAAGCAGGGTCTGGAGGCCTTTTAACTAGAGTCTTTGCTCTGATCAGAGCTGTATTTGATACTGGCCCATAAGTCCACATAATTATAATTTGTAAGAGTATTAAGGACATCAATAACTTTTAAATCTTACCACGTGAAAAATGATTATGTCACCTATGGACTTTAAAAGTAGTTAGCAAACCAGGATAAAGGTGATGATCAAACCAAGTAATTCCGAAATTTTGTCTATCAAAATTTACACTTACAATGTTTCAGCTATTCTTAATAATATACTTCTGGTTTTAATAGGTTTTAATGAGAAGTTTTAATTCTGGTAAATGAATGCTTCATGTCAGATTTGTTATACCACTGGGGAAAATGGGTTACTTTTTAAATGTCACCCTTATTACATTCTGGCTTTTTCCCAGGCTTGCAGATGGGTCAGGGGTTGTGGAGAGTTGTCAGAAACCAGCAGCTACAACAAGAAGGCTACAGTGAGCAAGGCTACCTCACTAGAGAGCAGAGCAGGAGAATGGCTGCGAACAACATTTCTAACAGCAATCATCGTAAACAAGTCCAAGGGGGCATTGACATATATCATCTTTTGAAGGCAAGGAAATCAAAAGAACAGGAAGGATTCATTAATTTGGAAATGCTGCCTCCTGAGCTAAGCTTCACCATCTTGTCCTACCTGAATGCAACTGACCTTTGCTTGGCTTCGTGTGTTTGGCAGGACCTCGCAAATGATGAACTTCTCTGGCAAGGGTAAGTTAAACCCACCAATGTTGAATTCAAGTATCTCTAAACATAACCATGTTTAAATGTTCTTTTAATAATATATATTACAAAATATTTTCTTTAAACTTGGTCTTGTACTTTGAGATACTCTTTATTAAAACCTGGAAAAATATACAGTTAGCATCACAGTCAAATTTGATCTTGTGAAAGGAGGACAATAGAAAGTAGAATAACAACTTTACAATTAGAAGAGAGGTTACCAATCAGGCTCTGTCAGTTCATTATAAATCAGAAACTCTCACTTTATTCTAAAAATACCGCAAAGTTGTGGAGTGAGAATTTCTAATTTAAAAATTGGAGTGTTCACATGCTGTGTAGTTTGTGCTTCCCATAGGTATCCCATCTGAAGAATAGGCAGACTTCAAAATCAATGAATAGTCCTCAAATGTTACTGTTTTTAATTTTCTTCATATAGAGCCTTACATTTTTACTCAATTCTATATTTCTTCAAAGGTGCTTGTTAGAATAAAATTTAACTGGTGAAAATTGTATCTACTTTTTTTTCCTAACCAGCATTTTAATGAAGTAGGCAAATATTAGAAAGCAAGGGGACAAACCGTTGTTTTTATTTACTTGCTGAACTTAAAGTAGATTATATAAATTTTCACGTTGTACTAGTTTGAATTAAAACCACAAATCTAAGAACATTTGCTGGAATAGAATCTGTTTTATTGAACCTAAGTTACTCCTTCAATAGCATCATATACTTTAACAAAAAGTATAGGTACATGACTTTTTGGCCTAAGAATATTACCAAACATGGAATAATTGGATCTCAGACCTTTTAGCATCCCTTACCAAAGTTTGTCTTACTATCTTGAAGTGGATCTTTATAAAAATATAGAATGTAACTAGAAACAAACATCTTTTTAAGACTTCATGTAATTTCAAACTAGAAATCTAATTGAGACTTAATAAATTGCAAACTTTAGTCAAAATATATTTTCAGTAATGACATTCCTGTTAGGTTTTCTGATGTCACACAGTTATAGTACAAGTTATATAGGTCCTTTCTCAACCTCTAAATAGATAAAAATCGTCAATATCATATCTTGTTATTCTTTTATTCATTTGTTTGACATAGTGAAAGTACTATGTGAGGAAATTCTATTAAAGAGGAGTCTTTAAAATAAATAAGTTATTAATTTTTTTAATCATGTGAATAGAAGAGGAAATGAAAGTACTTTTAAACTGGATCATTCTTTATAATCTCTTTTCTACATTTTAGTATTCCTCACTAACTTAATTTCTGTTTCTTTATTTGAACTTCTTTAAAAAGTTTAATTTCTAGTCTTCCCAAAGTCAATCAGAATATATTCTTCATTTGAGGTTTAAATCTGAATTTTTCATTTGTGAAAGAAATGTTTGCCATAATTATGCCTATTTTAATAATACTTAGATTTTCTCCTTAATAATAAATTGCTTCTATTTGAAATTAAAGACTGGCTTAGTTTTAATTTCAACTTTGGATGTATTGAATACTCATTGATGTTGGGAAGTTCTCTGGTTTTCACATAGCTTAGTAATAAAACTCTAGTTTTGAGTTTTATTGGGACTAGATTAATAAGACTGAAAAAATATTGATAATATTCTAAACAATTTTTTATACTTACAGTTTTCAGTCAGTGATTTCATTTGGTGGGTAAAAATAATACAGCAGTATAAATCAACTACTAAGAGGATAGTCTCATGCTAAATTAGATATTTTACCCCCTTGTCCTCACAATTGTTGATGTTATGTGCTCAGACAGTAACTTTTTCTTGTTGCCCTGCACTTTGTGTGTTTATTAAAAGAAGGAAATTTGAGGCAGAAACTAATAATGAATATAAGAAAGTAAACAGTTTCATTTGTCTCAACAAGTAGCAGATGCTTTTGAATACACAACAGATGAGATAATTTTGAGACAAAGACTCATTACAATTGTATCAGAATATAATTTAAGTATTCTCTGTGTCTCTAGAATAATGCATTTATATTTAAGGCTCTTTGGTAGATATCCAGAATTTCCAGGCATTATAATAAGATAAAACTTTAGCTTTCAAATAACCAGTAGCTATTGCCTCTGTAACGAGTTAGAAACAACTATCCCAATCTGCAGTGTGTTTTGAGATATGAACTGTTAGTATTTTAGGTTTTATAGAATTTCTAAACAATCATGTATCACTCTGATAGTAAAGAACCAGTATTTTTGAAGCAGTATCTTAAAAACAGCTATGTTTAACATCACAGCTTGATGAATGTATTCAAGTTGTGGCATTACAAACAATTTCTATGTTTAATTTGTCTGTTGTAACATTTATTATTTGAAAAACAAAAGTTGTTTCCCTGCCCAGCAATCTTTTCCTCCCATTTAGTTTTATTTCACAATAGAGCACATAGAATTAGTTAATAAACCCTATTTAGATTCTTGGTTAATAATTGCATGCTGTGGATTACTCATTGTTTGAAATCCTGCATCTATACATGTTAGCCATATGATCTTGGGTAACTGTTTTGTCTCTGTGTTTCTTATCTGTATCACCAACGTCATAGGATTGTTGTGAAGATTAGGCAAGCTAATCCAATAAAAATACTTAAAATAGGGTCTGACATCTAGTAAGTACTCAGAAAATGTTAGCTATTATTACTACTATTATGATAGTTTATGTTTAACTTCAGATAGTACTCATGAATATTATTGATCTTTATAACTCATATTTATTAGATGCTGTCAAAATTGCTAAATTTAAAGCATCTGTCATACTCTAGTAAACAAATAGAAAACAAGTACAAACTTAAAAATTTTAAACTTTATAACTATAAAATTCAATCTTATTTCATGTTACTATTTTTTCATGTATATGCATATTTAACTTAGGAAATTAAATGTAGTAATGTTTTCTTGTCTTATTTTCTCTGATTTTACAGGTTGTGCAAATCCACTTGGGGTCACTGTTCCATATACAATAAGAACCCACCTTTAGGATTTTCTTTTAGAAAATTGTATATGCAGCTGGATGAAGGCAGCCTCACCTTTAATGCCAACCCAGATGAGGTTAGTGAAGAACTTGAATATTTGTATCCAGTGAGCTGTATTACTGTCTTGCTGTAGCTTTCCAATATGATGAACTGCAGGGAAAATAAAAAGTCATTGAACATGCTTTTTTAATCACTGAGAAAACCAGTATTTTAAACTATTGCTATGTGACATAGTCATTTTTCTTCGCCTTACCATGTCACATTCTAATCTTTCTACCTGCTTACTTTGTGTAGCAGCATCCATGATGTATATTCAGTCCTCTACTGACCTGATTACAATATTAGTACATTATAAGTAGAGAGCACAAAATTTGATAATAAGAACGCAGAGTGTGTTCATCAGATTTTATCTGTAGCAGTTTTTTTCTGTTTATTGTTTTTCCTTAGTAGTGGTTACTTTTATCAAAGATAATCATTGAGGACTTTGTTCTATTTTCTGACAAATCAAAACGTTGTCTTCAAATAATGCCTTTAACAATGTAATTCCATGTTGACATAGGAACTATTTGTAGATTGTTATAAAATTGAAGAATTTTGTATTAATTATTTAATTCTTTCTTAACATAACATGTAAGCATGATCAAAATGTGAAAACAACTTTTTCACTGATTTTTTTTTCCTTATTCTTATTTTACTGTGTCCTGGAAAAGTTCAGATTTTCAGAAATGTTTAAATACTTACAGATTTATTCTTAGAAATCCAAGTGAAAATTATACAGCACTCAGAACTACTACTTTTGGATGCATTATTTTTTGTGGAAAAATTTAATCTGCAGCATTATTTTAATTTACCTAATTTTTGAAACCAACTTTTTTTTATTTGTTGTTGGGGTATTAACGACAGTTCAAATCATGCAGCCAAGTGTTTTCTAAAGTTATCTTAACTTTTGTTATAATTAGGGAAATGTTTCTCCTATGTAAAATATTTGAGTCCTAAACAAAAATACCAATTTTATATGTATGCATATAGTAATACCAATAATATATTTTTTAACCAATTGATTTTTACTTACATATGGTTTATTTTTTGTTAAATTTTTATGGTACATAAATTTAAAATAAAATGCCATTGCAAAGGATTACTGATATACTTCTTATCAGTTAAGTCTTATCTCCAGAAATATAACAAAGTATATATATTGTAAAGCCAGGTATAATACTTAAATTCAGATGTTTCTTTTCTTTCATCACTATTTAAAGAGGTATTACTGTCAATGAATAACAAACTGATACCTTAATGAAATTAGAATGATTTATAAGAAGTTCAAATTACACATTTACCAATACAACACTGCTTTTTAGAATCGAATGATCATTCTTCAGAAAGGCAAATAAATGGATAAACTATTTATCATAAACTTAAATATTATTGTCCTTTTATTGCACATTTTTTTCTAATGCCTTTTATTATAAAATATACTTGTTTTCACCTTGTTTTTGGTCAAATCCCAGTTATCTTCCATGTAAACATATGGCAACATAAGAATGTCCCTTTTTTTATCCTGCACTGTGGCATACCTGCTCTTATAAGAGATTCTTCTGCACTTACATATTCAAATAATGGCACAGTTATAGACACTTTGTTATTCTTAACTTAAACTTTATTTGTTGCTAATTAAAACAGTTCATATGATGAACTTTATAATAAAATATGTATTTTGCAGGCCAGGCATAGTGGCTCACGCCTGTAATCCCAGCACTCCAGGAGTCTGAGGCAGGCGGATCACTTGAGCCCAAGAGTTTGAGACCAGCCTGGACAACATAGGGAGATCCTGTCTCCACAAAAAATTTTTAAAAAATTAGCTAGGCATTGTGGTACATGCCTGTGGTCCCAGCTACTTGGGAGGCTGAGGTAGGAGCATCACTTGAGCCCCAGAGGTCAAGGGTGCAGTAAGCTGTGAGAGTGATACCCTGTCTCAATGATAATAATCATAATCATAATAAAGATATGTAGCCCCAGAGGTCAAGAGTGCAATAAGCTGTGAGAGTGAGACCCTGTCTCAATGATCATAATAATAGTCATAATAAAGATATGTATTTTTCCCAGCTACTCGGGAGGCTGAGGCAGGAGAATGGCATAAACCCGGGAGGCGGAGCTTGCAGTGAGCTGAGATCGGGCCACTGCACTCCAGCCTGGGCGACAGAGCCAGACTCCATCTCAAAAAAAAAAAAAAGAAAAAAAAAAAAAAAAAGATCTGTATTTTGCATCAGTCTGTTGAGGTAATTGAATGATGATTGCTGGAGGAAAACTGAGGCAGAATGCTACAATGTTGTACTGTACAGTACATAAGAATCAGGAGAGGCAGCTGTTTTAAGCCCCAGTCTTATATCCATTTAATCAAGGCATGCTGGCTCCTCTCATGCATTATTCTGATGTTGAGTAAAACTGTCATCTTCAATTCATATCACTTTCAAATGTTACATTCTAAGGGAAATGTAACCTGGTAAGTACTAAGTTGTAGATTGTTACAAAGTCAGAAAAGTTGGATGTAACTGCTGATATTGATTATGGTAAGTAGTCATTCTTTGCTAAAGGAATGCCAATTTTTAAGCAAATTATAAAGCAATCATTTTTACACGAAGATGAAAATACGCATGGGTCCTCATATACTAAAATATTATATGTATAGGTTTAAATATCTAATTTGGAAAAGCTAGACATATAAATAGGTTTTCATCTTTGCAGCTACCAATATCAGACTATACAGTTCTTATTAGTACCTCCTCTAGGGTGTTTGGAGAGGGGGCAGAGAAAAGAGCTCAAATTCAAGTTCTTTTTATATCTGACATAATTTTTTAAAATTATAAGTCAAATGTTAAGAGAGGAGATTCAAGTTATTAATTAAAATAAAATTTTTAGATCTTCAGATTTTACTTATCTATCCTACCTTCCATTGTTATTGAGAGTTGGCTGTATTTTCTTTTTTTTTCACTCCCTGGCCTGATTTAAAGGTACTCTGGAATATTCCAGAAGCACTGAATTTATCATTCTAAAAGGGCCATGTAGTACTCCCAAGAGGAATAGAGCTGAGCCACTCAATGTGTCTCAAGGTTCCAAAATTCTGATTCTATGCTTTTATGAACATGTAATTTAGCAAGTGTTACCTAATAGCAAAAGAAAATGCTGTCTTTACCAGAATGCACTTAGGAAATATATAGAAAAACAAGGACATTGCAATACACTTAATAAGTTCAGAGAAAGGAGGGGAAGTAGTTCAGTGACTATATTCTATACTTTCTTTCATTGACTAACATAAATAATGTTAACTTGGCTAATTGTTTACCAAGTCAAGTATTCAAAATTGAAATCATGTAAGTGAAAGATCTATCCTAATAAATGTTCTTATATAGCACATATCTGTATGAGTCATACTTTAGCCAGACTTTAGAATGACTCTTGCCAAGTTTTTTGAGTGCTCAAAATTAGGCAGTACTTTTTGGAGATTGTATTTTGTTTTCTTTTTCCCCACTCACTGGAGCACTGTCATCAGATATATTATTTTGGGTTCATTTAACTCTGAGCACTAAATTAGTTTTGATGATATGTTTATATATGTGATGCTTATTGCAGGTACCTGAGATAAGATGTATATAATTGCTTAGTATTGCAAAAAATCTACTTTTTCATAATTTCCAGTATTGTACTTAACATTTTGATAGCAAGCATCATTAAAATATTATAAAAATAAGAATACTTACAGCCACAGGGAACAAGATTCTCCAAAGGACACCGTTCATGTCACGGATATGGGTAACCAAGCTCCACAGCAGCTGCTGGCAGTGGCTCATGGGGTGGGGGAGAACATCCGCACAGTTTGTGGTACGATAATCTGGCACGCTGTTGTACTATGCATGACATTGTGATCTCAGCTGTATGTAACGTCTTGATCTTGTGCATGAGCTTGTGTACTTTGTGGCAGGTGGCCACATTCTAGTAAAGGAATGTGCTGAAAACCATCTATTTACATTAAGTTGTATTTTCCCTGCATGTACAAGTTGTGTGTGTCAATTTTATTCCACTAGCAGTAGTATAATGAAGTAATTTTATTTAACAACCAGTAAACTATATTACTTGTGCTCCAATGTATATTAAAACACTTTCTTGACATAGTTATTTTTAAATTTAGGATTTGAAAAATTGGTAGTGAACATGGTTTAACTTTAATATAGGTTTATTTTTGTTTGTGTAATTGTGTTTCTAAACAGTTTTTTGTTTTAAATGTCCTCATTGGGGTCAGATAACAAAAGTTTTTTGGTTTTTTTTTAATGACTATATAAGCACATTTTTCTGGTATTTATACAGAAATATCCACATGCATATAATTTTATGCATTTTACTAAATTGATCTTGGATATAATCTATTATAAAACATACTTTAAATTTGACGTATCCACACGTTTTAGGTAGAAATGAATATGCAACTTACTTTCAAGATAACGTGTTCTTTTTGTTGCTGGACCAGCTAAAGTATAAACAGGAAATTTGTAGTTCTCCATTATGGAAAGCATTTCAGGAATTTATGTTCAGTTCTTATGAATAGTATCTCAGATATATGTTAATGACTTTTTGCTCCAATATTCAACAACTAAATCGTCAATACCATTACTTCATAGCATAGCAACGGTGGTGAAAAATAACTTTCAACTTTTATTCCTAGGGAATGAAAACCGTCATGGGCATTATTAGAATGTACTGATAAACATTTCCCAAATGCATTCCTTGGGAATACACAGTTAAAAATGAATTCTTAAGTCTAATTTGAACATGATAGATTATGATTAGTTGGCTTATTTACAGCCTAACTTTTCAAAGCCTTTAATACCTTGATGCACATTGTGACTAACAAGGGAGATGTTATATGTGATATGTATCTAATTTTGTTTGACGTGGGGTTCTTTCTTTTTTGGGGAGAGGAAGGTAAAAACATTCCAGGGAATACACTTTGAGATAACCTAGTACAGATTATCTGTAATCTTACTGTGTGTAAATAAATGTTTTAGAATGATTGAAATATCCTGTTGTTCACTTGCAGTTATCAGATGTAATCTTCTCTCTTATCAAAGTCTGTGGGTCTCTAATTGTTTTCTTTCCTTTGGTCTGATAGTACGTACTACAAAACAAACAAACAAACAAACCCTGAGAGTTGAATTGAGTCTTGACAGACTGAGAGATTTTTTTCCATTTTTTTATTTTGATTACCATCTGGTTTGGAAAGGAAAGTTTTACTTTGGACAATAAGGGTAAGGCAATAAACCTGAAAGCAATATTGAATTCAAATAACTGCCTGTACACATTGATAAATGTATCTGTCAAATAATTTGTAACTAATAGACCATTCATCATTATTTCTTTGGTATCTCATTCTCTGTACTAACTCTTTTAAATCTTAGTGCTTCTTACAGCACAGAAGTATTCCTAATGAAGGCTGGCAGGCCACTAAGATACTTTTTACTTTGGAAAATGTACTACCTGTTGAGGTTTTATCCTTAGTTCTATATGTCTAGAAATTTGGCTTTATCTTTCTACTGAAAGTGAATCTCTCAGGAATAAACTTATAGGTAGTAGAGTGTGAACCAAGTTGACAGTAAGATATACATACTTCAAACAATGCCAGATAGCATAAAGAAAGAGAAAAATAAACTCAAAATTCTAATTCTTGGCTATAGTATAAACTAAGATCTAGCTAGAAAGAACTGAATTCGCAACACCCTTTGTTGTGCTGCTCGACTCAGCATGTTCCACATTTTATGATTGGCTTCTTGCAGTACCTACTTCTCCCTGTATGTATCAGCTAAGATGCTTTTGGCTGCAAGGAACTGAGAACCTAAACTGTGACTTAAACCCTTTACATTTGTTTACTTCAAAAGAGTCCTGGATGCAGGTATCCCAGTTATTTTAGTGAGATAATGATCTCCTGATGGACCTGAGTGTGTTGACTTTCACCCTCTTGATAGCAAGGTGGCTACAACTCAAAATATCACTTCCCCCATAATAGTGTCCCAGTGCAAAGAAAGAGAGGCAGAAAAAGAAGCTTTCTCCTCATATTCCTTATACTTATTAGGGAGAAAAATCTTTTTCAGAAGCCTTTGGTGTACTTCTACTCATTTCTTATAGAACATAATTAAATCACGTGAGCACCCCTAGAGCACTAGAGAATAGAATAGAAAGATTACATGATTGGCTTAGACTTATGATTCTACAACTGCAGCTAGGATGCTAGAAGAAATGAAAAACAGGGAAATGACCTTTGTTAAGACATCCAAGCATCTGTAATGCCATTTTAACTAGTGACACACTTAAAACGTGTAATTCAGCCTTTCTTTTATTTCTGGTCTCTGCTGGGTTAGAGGCCGTAGTATCCAAAGGAGGAACGTTGGCACCTGTGGCACAACAATTTGAATTGGTAGCTGACCCTACCTTCTTGCCAATGTAGGTCTTCCTGCTACTAAGCAAACTTACCAAAATTTTAAAAGGGAGGAGGAGGGGATAGGAGGGGAGGTAGCTATGCTGTGATTGAAGTGGTTAAGCCTGATAACCAGAGGGAAATAGTACTACACGATGTGGCAAAAGAAAAGGATATAGGTGGAACTCAAGAGATGTCTTGGGGTTCCTTCTAGTGGTACTATATCCTATGATAAAAGTAATTTTTTAAAAAATCACACTGGGCCTACATGGCCAAGGCTTATAACTCACCATTTAGACTCCTCACTAGGGAAAGCACCTCAACCAGTTGTGTGGCTGGCTCATTCCTAGGGTCCAGAGTTGAATATGGATTCTTTATTCCAAGCTCCATTCCCTTTGGAGGATGCTTTTATGGCATCTATGTAATCTACCTTTGACTCATGAGGTTGGAAAAGGTGTATGTAGAGAAAGATTTTTTAGATTTTTTAGTTTTCTTGAGACAGGTTCTCACTTTGTTGCCCAGGCTAGAGTGCAGTGGTATAATCTTGGCTCACTGCAGTCTGCACTTCCCGGGCTCAGGTGATTCTTTGCCTCAGCCTCCGGAGTAGCTGGGATTACAGGTGCATGCTGACACACCTGGCTAATATTTTCTTTAGTAGAGACAGGTTTGCCTCAAGTGACCCACCTGCATCGGCCTCCCAAAGTGCTGGAACTACAGGAATGAGTCATCATACCTAGCCTATTTTTTAGGTTTTAAAAAGAGACACAAAGAAGTAGTATTGTCTCTGTGTGTGTGTGTGTGTGTGTGTCTGTGTGTGTGTGCACGTGCGTGTGCATGCATGTGCTCACACGCACGTGCTCACACGCACGAATACATGTGTCATGTACAACTCTAGGCATTAGTATGTGAGAGTATAATGATATGACCATGTGCAGGCATCTGGTAGCCATCAGGGATATTAGTAACCCTACCAAGAGTAGCAGACTGGAAAGAAAAATTGGGTCTGTGATGCTATCTGTGAGCCTAACAACCTGGAGCCGTATTAGTTTGGAACTTCTTGTTATGCAAGGTAATTTTATTTTTGAAGTAAATGTATCCCTTTATTTTGAACTGGGTCTCCTGTTGTTTATAACCAAAATCATCTTGATGTATTATTGCTGTTATTATTATCCAAACTCTTAGGAGTTTGAGATGTAATCCTCAATGCAAATTTTTAAAAATAAACATTGCTAACTGGGTACAGTGGCTCATACCTGTAATCCTAGCAATTTGGGAGACCAAGGCAGGTGGATCACTTGAGCTCAGGAGTTTGAGACCAGCCCGGGCAACATGGTAAAACCCTGTCTCTACAAAAAATACAGAAATTAACCGGGTATGATAGCATGTGTCTGGAGTCGCAGCTACTTAGGAGGCTGAGGTGGGAGGATCACTTGAGTCAAGGAAGTTGAGGCTTCACTGAGCCATGATCATGCCACTGCACTCCAGCCTGGGTGACAAAGCAAGACCCTGTTTCATAAACAAACAAACATTGCTAATTCTCAGTAGCAGATCAATTTATCTCCAAATTTGCTGGGGGAAATTTAATCAGGGCAGAAGAAACTAGGTGACAGTGAGAGGAGTCCCTCACCAAATATGGCTTAACTAGCTTCCTCCTCTATAAGAATTGTTTACCCATAGGAGCTAAAATGCTGGGATTTATGTCAGGCCCCTTCCCCTTGATCAACATTAGAGTCAAAGTGAAAAATTATGCCTCTCAGACACTAAATACCCTCTTCCTCTGCCTAGACAAGTTAATACCTTCAAGCGACCAGCTACAATTAGTCAAATGGTGCTAAACTGGAGGTCATTTTCTTTTTATGAGAGTAATGTGACGTATGTATGGATATGCATGTGTGTATATATGTGTCTATCTCTTTTGAATCTGATCCGTGATGATTTTGCGGTTAAGAAGGCAGCTTTACCCTTTGCCTTTCAGGACAACTTTAGTTTACACCTTACCCTAACCATACTCTATCCCAGCCACCCTCCTTTTCCCTTTTCTCCCAGAGTCACTCCAACACGCAGTGTAGAATCAGTTCCCAGAGGAGGTTTGTGGATTCAGAATAAACCTTTTAGAAACTTGAAAGAAAGACGAATTTCCCAGGCCCTCTTCTAATCATTGTCTAGTTGAAAAACAGATTCAGGCCCTAGAATATTCCATAGTTTATTCATCAATCAAATCACCTGATGTATTTTACTCTTGTTTTATTCAGTGTTCTATGGGAGCTACTAATTTGCTGTATCATTGAGTGTGAATTGTCTAGGGTAAAAGCTGAAATTAGTGGAAAATGTCTTCATCCTAGGACACATTTTTAAATTTTTAATATTAAAATATGAATTGCTATAATGAACAATTTTTTATTTGAATTTTACTTTTGTTAGCAATTTAAATAATTGTAACTAGAGACGTTGCAGTGGTACATTGAGTATTTTAAGTACATTTTAATGAAAAATCTGCTTGCTTTTTATTTTCTTACCATACACTACCTGACTCCCTTGATACCTCCCAAATATTTTTCCTTATCCATTGTGATCACAGTTTCAGTGCAACTTGGTATTACTTTCTAGATTTAAGTTCTCAGCTTTAATGTCCAAGGTGTTTGCCTCTTCTACATGTCTTTCATGAATTTAGCAATTGTTGTTACCAGTGTCACAGTAGATGTCACTTCAAAATATGAGTATTGTAACAGAAATCCAAAGGAATATATTTCCTCAATTCTTGGGTGTCATCAATTGTAAGACATCCGTCAACTTACTTACAGCTTTTCAAATATGGAAGTATGAAGGAAACACTACCTTAAGTGCATTTTTTAAACCACGTAACTGTAGTGTACATTTATCCATAAAACTATGTAACATTTTCTTCTTTTATATCATAAAGTTTTTAGAGAGATGCCTTCTTTATAACAAAATTCCTAAGATTTCTGTAAATCTCTTTAGGTCATTAGCAGTTAAATATAGGATCAAAGTGATATGCTACTTTTGATTATTTGGATTGGTGACTCTGACCTTTGAGAATTTATAACTTGAGGTATTTCAAAGTGTGCTGGGGTGTTGTCTGCCCTTAATGTTTGATCCAACTTATACATTTTTTTTGGAAGGGAGTTGTTTTTGTATTTTTCCCCAGATTGAATTATGTAATCCTCAGAAGTTTACAGCATCTCTTGAAAGACAGCTGGAAGCTTTGTACATGTAGATTCAAACATTGATTCGACAAATATTTATTAAGTATCTCTACCACTTACAATTGATATAATGTTGACTCTGAGCAGGTTATTTAACCTCTGTGCTTCAGTTTCCGCATCTGTAAAATGGGGACAGTAATAATACTTATAATAGTGTTCTTGTGAAGATTAAATGAAATAAGACATGATAAACATGCCTCTAAGTGTTCACCAAACTGTAACTATATGTTTATACTAAAGGTACAACTACAACAACTTAAAATACCAAGAACCAGGCACTGTTCTAGGCCTTGAGGTTCTTCCTTTTCTGGAACTTTTGGATTCTAGTAGACAACTATGTGACACCTGACTAATGGTCCTTCATGAAGTATGTTTTGGTCACATCAGTATCTCCTAGCTTTAAATGATACCCTTTGTCTTTAATTGTATTTTCTGACATGTATATGCAATCGTTTGCATATACAGTAACATTTTGTTTGGGTAGTGCTGCTGAGTTTAATCTTTTTGACATTTAAGCAATAATTAGGGGTCCAGAGTTACATTAAAATTGAAATATGTGTCTTGGCTATAATGTTGGCAGGATGAATAGATACTTACATTACATGATTAAGTATATACTTGTGCTGGCAGTGAAAGTACCATGTATATCCCAACTTGCTTCTCTGCTTGTCTGCTAGTAAGACTTTTTTTTAAAAAAATGTTGTTTACTTTAAAACTGTTTCAGAGCTGTTAAAATATATTTATAAATGTACATATTAAGATCTAGGTAATATGATAAAACTAGTGTTTGTGGGTTAGTCATTTAAACAGTTGTATATATGCACATTGCAAATCCAGTATTTGTATGTGATTCTTATAAAACAAGAATTCTAAACTAGCATCATTGTTAAATGTGTCACTTTCTCATCACTTTCCGTTATTAATCATAACCTAATAGAGATTTATCTCCATATTTTGATTAGAATGCTTTATTTTTCTAATATAGAAACAGGTTAGAGATAAAGGGGGCTTTTCCAAGAAGCTTGACTCAGCTAGCAGCAGCTTTTTTGATAATAATTACAGTAATGATTGTTACATTTAATTGATAGTAGTAATTTACTATTTAAGAAGTACTTTCTTATCTATCATATTGATGCATCCCAGTCACTAATGTGGTTCTTTTCGGCAATACTAGAATTCACAGATGTGGTTCTTTTTCTGTTTGAAGCTATTAGAACTAATTAAAAGGGGCTTTTAATTATTTAAAACTTCAGAAAATTAGGTTCATGTTATTTTGTTTGCCATTGCTTTTTCTTTCTTGAAAAATAAGCAGAAAGGCCTGTCCTATATGTCCTTTGTGTTTTCTCTGGACTCCATTGGAGGGAATATTTATTTTTATTTAGATTTTCCTTAAACCATCATTCTTTTATGTGAGATTTTCTGTTGACATCTTTTAGCTGCAAACAATTTCAGGTGTATATATCTCTGTCCTTAGCAGTTCCTCAGCATTCTGCTCTTTAATATGTTGAAAAGTCTTCCATAAATCATTCTAGCTGAAATCCTTGCCAATTCAAACAATGTTTATACATAAACTGGTTTCATATTATATGAAATTATAAAATCAAAACTGAATAATATGACTCTTCATTATCCTCCAGACAAAATATGGTATTATGTTTCATAACTAACTGAGAGAACTGGCTATAGGATACTGGCACTCTCTCTTCACAACTGTTAATTCTCCCACTTCAGTGTGGACAGTGTGTGCTCTCTGTTCCTGCTCTGGAAGAAAGAAGACTGAAATCTGCTATTCAGACTTAAAACTGACATCAAAACTATCTTTACATTTCTTTCCCAATTTCCATTGCCCCCTTTCCTCTTAGTTCTATGTAACGCAGAGCCTTCCGGTGAATAGCCTAGTTACGGGTTTCTCAGTGAGAGGAAAACTTAGTACTCTTATAATCTTTCTATCTAGGACAACTTTTAAAATCTGGGCATAGTTTTTACTTTAGTCTTTGAATCTAGTGATTGTATTAGGAATAACTGTTGTAATATTTATAGGCAGCTTGATAAAAGCAATGCATGACAATTCTGTTATGTATGTGCTCAAGGTTGCCGTTAAACATTGAAGGTCATGGAAAATTACAGAAAGTAGAAAACATTACAAAATTTAGTGGCTAGAATGAAATGAAATGACAGGATAAAAACATAGACATCTAGTCTTAAACATACTAGTTAAGAAATCTGCACTTATTTTACTGCAGCCAAAAAGCAAGGTGTTGATTTTTTATTTGCATAATAAATATCCTCAGATAAATTATTCTCAATTATCCACATTCTCTGGGGCCCGCCCTCCCTTGACTGTAGAGCACATGTTCTCTGATTAAATAGGGAGAGGGAGAACTTCTGTACTGATACAAATTAACAGATTTTACATTTACCTTAGCAATTCTTAAAACACTGTAGAAAAGAAGAAATAGTATCAGAGCAGTGATCTTAACCATTGCTGCTGTTATTTTCAAACAAAACAATGGGGATGTTCCCATTTGACCTACAGAAGTGCCAATTAATTTTTACTGTTAATAACATATATCACTTAATTTTTACATTATCTTCAGCTTGAAAATGTTACATTTCAGTTTAAATTTCATTGTGGTCAACTGTATACTTGACAAATAATATATTCATTTAATTTCACTGGTTAAAATGTATACTTGAAAAATAATATATTGGTTATCATGTTGAAAGAAAAGTTAGAAATCTAGATTGAGCTATATTGTTTCAGGATTTTTATTTTTTTTAAGTCTTCAAAATGTTTTATTTTAAAGAAAATTAAATGCAGTGTGCATCTGGCTTTCTATTATATAATGGTCTAAGGACAGTTTGATTACCTGAAAAGTAGTAGCCATTGTACTAGATTTTACATTGTATACTAGGACAAAATTAAACGCAACTTAGCAAATCAAATTTTTTTCTACATTTCTTTACTAAGTTGTTCTTTAGGAAAAAAATTAAGGGTACTCCCTAGTATGTGACAGTTTTGTTTTATTAGTGACACCAATAAAACAAAACAAAACATCGTATAACTTTTATTGACACCAACTGTTACACAATATATGTGCCAGGTGTCTGTGCCAGTAGACAGTACTTTCAGTACCAATAGTCAGTACTTTTTCATTTGGCTTTGCACGTCTAATTTTCTAGACAGAATTCACTGTGTTCCCAAATATATATTTACGGATTCTGAACATATGTATGGTAGATTTTGCTTAACCTTAACAAGAGATGGGTTGAATTCACATTAACTTCACCTAGATTCTCACTGCTACTTGGCTCTCCTTTAGTTTATTCCTAGTGAATTCCCAGTCATATCCTGCATCGTTGTTGATTGAAATCTTCAACACTTTGCCCAGGAATCCAAATCCACCCTCTCTTTCCAGTGCTCCCCAGATAGTGAGTGCTCTCTAAGAAGGAAACCAACATGTCCTTTGTTTTCTGCTTTTCATTTTCTTACTGTAGCTGTCTCCGAACCAGTGTTACTGTGCTGTCCCCCAGGCTCATCATTATTAACTCCAGCAGTATTTTCAAACCCTCCCCTGCTCTCTTGATCAGCTTTGCTGCCCCTGCAGCACAATCTCCTGCACATCAGTCTTTTCCCGTCTCCATTGACCTCTCTTTTTGTCTTCTGACATGATTAGGTCGAAATTATCTTGAAAAAAAAAAAAAAAAATACTTTCTCTTTTTTCCCTTTAATTTTGCCATTTTTTCTTCCTTTGTACTAATATATTTTTCAAGTGAGTGGACAGTACTCAGTTTCCTTACCTTGAGCTCGTTCTTTCGTTTTCTCCTTGGATTTCAGCCTCTGCTACAGTGTGGAAAGAGACCTCTTGAAAGTCACTTCTTTCCTCCCAGTCACCAAACTCAGTGCCCTCTTCCTATTCTAGTATCCTTGAGCTATTTGAAAGAAAAAGAAAACTAGCTGTGTTCCTTTTGCTATGCACTTAGCCCACTAAGATTTTTACTGATTAGGAAACTAAGGCTCAGGAAGATTGAGTAGATTGTTTATATTCATATCATCGTTAAGTTGCAGAACCATGGCTTGGTCCCTGTCCTAAAAATGATGCTCTTTCCATCATACTGCATAATTGCACTAGACACCCTGTTCTTTAACTCAAAGGCTCTTGGCCTCTGGAACATTATTCTATCCTTTTCTTCATTACTCCCTTACTGATATTTCTTATCCAGGATCCTGAATCTGTATCTTCAACCCTCACTTTTAAAATATATCCTATTACATTACCAACTACCTACTATGCCTTTCTAGTTATATCTGTCATCACCTAAAATTCAACATTTCTAAAAGCTAACTCATCACTGTTTTCTTCAAATCAATGCGCTCTATGACTTTTTTTACCTATTATTTTCTGTCAGTCATTTCCCTCTTCATCTAAGCCAGAGCCATCAGCTGTCTTTCACTTTTCACTGTCACATGGCTTGATAGCCAGCATATTTATCAAGTTATTTTCATATATGTAGCATATTTCTAGTGCTTTTTCATATGTTCAAACCTGGACAGTGGTACAGCCTACTATCTATTTATTGAGTGCTCTGCTGAATGGCCCACTGTCTAATTTTTCTTTCGTTATTTCTCTTTATATTGCTGCCAAATTCACATTGTAGCCCATTGCTTCATCAGGTTTAAAAGCCTTCAGAGGCTTCCAGTTAGATTTAGGATAGAGAATAAACTTCTTACCCTAAAATACAGCGCTATTTCTGTCACTGTCATAGTCTGGTTGTAGACTTACTCTCCAACCCAAAATATTTCCCCCTCCTTCCTAAAAATAGTCTTTAAAAATTTTATATTACTTTTGCTCATATAATATAGTATTAACTGGAGCATTCTTCTCCAGTGTTCTCCTCATTCAGAGCTGTCTAAACCCCTTACGTTCCTTGTCTAAACCCCTTACATTACTTCAGTCTAATCTCTAGCAGAAAACCTTATCCAAATGTCCTATCCCATAGTGACTTTTTTTCCTTTCAGTGAACTACTGAAACACTTTTCATAAGCATTCATTTAGATTTTCTTCTACTGCCATGTACTATTGATGTACCTTGGCACAAGTGTGTATTCTAGATGTTTATGTACGTGTCTTATTGCCACATATAAACTTAAATTTTCTTAGGGCAAAACTGTGTTACACTACTCAGTGTCTATCACTGAATACCTTGCCTATCACACCTTGTGTTTAATATATTTCAAAAATAAAATGTAGACAATGTTAATGTATTAGTTCATGTTTTAAAAAACATTTTAAAGCAGATGTATATATGTAAATATGCACAGATATACATATATCTATTTTACAAGCTAGTCTTTAGGCATTCATGTTTCTATCTAAATGTAAAGTGAACTGGATACTTTTTTTAAAAAAAATCAAATGACTATGAAATTTATAATTAGTAGCATGAACATTATTTACCAGTTTATTTTCCCAAGAAATATGAGGCCTAATATCTATTTTAATAAGAGGAATTTTATTTACCCCACTGTAACTATCCTTTAAAACTTTTTTTTTTTTTAATATATTTTGGCTAATAGTTTCCTTTCACCTGACAAGAGCTGATCTCTGTGCTTGGAGATAACTGAGATCAATCATGATAGTTTCAGCCCATTATAGTACTGACACCATCATGATTCATCTCAGAGTTATCTGACAAAACTGTCTCAGAATTCTCCCCACATGCAAAAAAAGGAACTACATTATGACTGCAACAATTTAGATAATTCTAAAAGTTGAACAGAGTTGCAAATGGGAGTTAAAATGTGTATAGATTAAACAGTCAAATTTAAGTAGTTCTTAGTTTGAAGCTTAATCTTATTTTGAAAATGTAAAAACAACAACAACAAAAATTGAATCAAGCAAAGACAAATGATTGGTCTTTGAACAGCTCAACTGAAATTACAAGGATTCCCTTCCTTATGTGGTACTAACCTGTCTGCCTATAAGTGACATTTCCTGACTTTACTTCTATACTCATCTAGGATAGGGATTTGTAACCTGCGCTCCTTAGATGGAATTCAATTTCTGTTTTAAAAAATGTGTACTTGCATTATTCTGGGAAGAAGTTCTGTGACTTTCCTAGTACTCAAAAGGGTCCATAACCCCCTCAAAAGAGCTTAATATCTTCACTACCACTACACACATCTTTTCCCTTGTCCTTGTGACACAGCCTTTTAGATATCCTAAAGTCTTAATCTTTTCTTCTTTCCTAAGTATGTCTTCTTCTCTGACCTAATACTCCTGCGTCCCTCAGCTCTTTCTTACATAACATGAATTCTACACCCTTCAACAATCTCACTGGGTCTTGATTTCCTTTATCCAGATAAGTCCTAATTTGTCAGTATGCCTCATAAAAGGTGACACACAAAATTGGAAACTTTTATAGTCAATTATGTAGACTATACTGAGCTACAACCTTCCTTCTTTAGAATACTATATATATATATTAATCTAGACTCATGATTTCCTTTGCATGTGAGACACTGCACAGATGCCCATGCACATACACACTGCTCTGAGTTCTAGTCCTGACTAATCACTGATATGCTATGTGGTCTAGGAGTTTCCCTACCATTCTTCTAAAATTTTACTTTTAAAAATGCTTATACCACTTACTAAACAAATGTATAGTTATTCAACAGACCTCATGCTGTGGTATTTTTTTGTATTTAATTGTAGGTTGGTGTGAAAGTGATTGCGGTTTTTTGACATTACTTTTAATGGCAAAAACCCGCAATCACTTTCACACCAACCTAAAATATAAGAAGATGAGAATTTGGATGACTTCCAACTTGCTTATTAGAGACAGTTATAATCTGGTCTCTTGTCTTTTTGTATTTGTTATTCCTTTACCATTCACTTTGGTAGCCCTTCTAAAGTAACCTTCCTCTCCAAAGGAATCCCAAGCTTGAAGCTGATGCCTCTTTTCCTCATAAAACCAATAGAGTTGGCTTATTTCAAACTGTGTTCCCAGTTTCCAGGATTGAATTTAACAATTCTTTGTGCTCATGCCTGCTCCTATGTATTTGATTGATTTGGGAGAACTCAGGTTAGATTAGATGTAAAATTCTCAAAATGTGTTTTTTATAAAACAGAATATGGCTAACAGTGTATTTTTATGATGTTTACATGAGGCAAATACCAATGTTCATTTATAACTAAGTACCACCAAATGATATTAAAGTGGCATAGATTACATAACTAGAGAATTAGATATCATTAATGTATAGTATTAGTAGGTTTGTTTATTTTGCACAATTTTTAAAAAGTAGCTTAGCATTAGTTCTACATCTCAGATACTGATTTAGGTATGAATAAAGAATCTATTAAATAATACTTAATTGACATTGTTTTTAATCATTTCAATTAAAGTTAAATACCGGAAATAATTCTAAAATATTGTTACCCTTCTACACTGAGGAATTTTGGAAGCAATTAAACCTGACTTTTGCTAAGCAGATTGAGTATACAGTCAACTCTCGATTATTCAAACTAATGAAGGAAAGGATAGAACAAGCATTAATGGTTTTCTAGTTGCTGCCCCCTCGGACAGTTGATGAAAGCCTCATTCCAAAGAAGTATTTTGGCTTTCCATCTTATCATATTACATTTTCTAGTCCTTGTATTCAGGATTTAGTCTGAAATACAGGTTACAACAGAGTTGACAAGAAAGTTTCACGTTACCACATTGTGCTTTTCTTCATGTACATTTTTAAAATCAGTGCCTTAGCATTGCTTTTATATTATTAAAATTCACATGAAAATTTGATCAAATTGCTAGTAGGCTATTATGTTGATGGCTCATAAAGTTAGTTTTATATAAAAAGCCTTATCTTTGAATTACAACTTACAGATAATTATAACCTTTCAAAAGCATTACCTCGTGGTACCTAACTACTTAAAAAAAAGTTTGCCGTAAAAGTTTTATGAGAACGTTTTTATCTTGAAAAGATTTTTATAGATATTCTTCCAACTTTTAAAATTCTTAATGTGTGTAATATTTCTGAGTACTATGTAAGTGTTTGTAAAGTGAAGAAATGCCAAAGGAATTTATGTGTGAAAACATTATGTTGTGTGTATATAATACGTCATTTTCTCTACCAATTAGCGGCACATAGTGTGCTAGTATCCAGACATAAGTATTCATGGGAATGCATGTATCTGGATAACTGCAAGTTGAAATAAACCCACCTGCCTTTTATTTCAATAACTGCACATTCAAATCCAGCTAAGACATTTATTTGAATGTGACCTCTGTATATGTGAGAGAATACTGTTTTCAGCATTTGATTTTTTTTGTTGTTGGTGGTGTTTTGTTGTTGGTGGTTTAAATCTAAAGTAGGTAAAAACCTATGGGTAATGCTTCTCTGGAAAACTTTGCATGCAGAGAAAAGGAAATTCAAAGATAAATTCTATGAAAAACACTGAATTGTTTTGTCTTAATATGTTTTCCGTCAGTGTGTATTGTAGCTAGGTTCTTGTAGAATGTAGCAATGTTTAAAGCCAAAGTAGTACAACCTATAAATTGGCCTGGAGTTGGGCCTCCTTTAAGTTAAATAATTTAATATTTTTCTTCCAGAATAAAATCACTAGTCTTTCATTTTGAGTATTTTTTTTTAATCAAAAAACTATTTCCTTGAAAGGCATACTACAATATATATGTGAACTTTAAGAAATCATGTGTTCTATTAGACATCAGAAGTGTTTGTTACAAAGCTTGTTTTACGTCTGTATTGTGGTTTCATCTGCAGCCCCCTTCCCCAAGTTAGGCCATATTTCTGTATAGTTAGTTTTACCTGACATGAGCCAGAAAATTAAATAAGATTTCTTTAACAGTCTTAACTTTGAATTTCCTGCTTTTCATTGCATGTAAACTATCAACCACAAACAATAATTTCAGTCCAAGTTCTAGCTTGTATTTTGCATGATAAAGCTACAAAAAGTCTATTAATACTGGAAACAATTTATAGCTACTGTTCTGCTATTGCTTAATTGTTAAAATATATAAATAAAGAGCAATTTTATTTATGTGGACTTGTCTTTCTGCTTTAGGGAGTGAACTACTTTATGTCCAAGGGTATCCTAGATGATTCGCCAAAGGAAATAGCAAAGTTTATCTTCTGTACAAGAACACTAAATTGGAAAAAACTGAGAATCTATCTTGATGAAAGGTAAAGACAAAAATTAACTTTTCATCCAAAATGAGTTGAGTAATGTTTTTGATGAGTTAAGTTTTACTTTAATACTGCATAATAATCGTCTGGTTGCAAAATTGAGTAAAGACAGGGAAAAGATTCCTATATCTCATACATCATTTCTTTTGTGAGCTTTAACTTGTTGATGAGGAAGTTACCATTTTAAAAGTAAAAGTCGACACAAAATGGAAGCCCAACGTCTTTGTAGTAGCAAACCAAAACAAAATATTTTTCAGGAATCTGCAACCCTGATTTTTTAAAAGTAGCCATAATCTAAGTGTTTATATTGGTAAAAATTCTGAATTACGAAATTATCCATATAAAAAAGCTAGTACAAAGACAGATTATAGTCATATACCCCAAATCCTAGGGATATAAGGTATATATGTTTGCATGTAGACACTATACAGAAATGTCATGTTCAAGTGAGAAAATTATGAAAATGTAACATTTAGCAGTGTTTTACACAGAGATGATGGTTAGTATGCTGTTCTGATTTGATAGTTATTCATTTGTACACTTTACTTTTGGTTATTAATGAACTTAAATTTTGGGACAATGTTTTGATGCCACATAACTGAACCACCATTTTTAAAATTATAGCTCTCATGCGAATCTAATGTATGGCTTCAAAATATGTTTACCTTCATTGTAATTCTCAAACTTTTGTATATCTCAGTATTTTTAAAGAACAATCTGTAAATGTTCATAATATTCCAGAAACTTTGCTAGAGTAGTAGTACATGGATGATTAAGATATAATCCCTGTCATCAAGAAGTTCACAGTCCAGCATACTGGTCATTGAAACATGTAAAGATGACATCATTAAGTTTTTTTTAAATCTTTAAGTACCAAGTACCTAAGGATAGGCAGGGGTTTTTTTCTTTCTTTTCCCTTTCTTTCTTTCTTGTTTCTTCTTCTTCTTTTTTTTTTTTTTTTTTTTTGTGAAGAGCCAGATCTTTTTGTAAATATTTTAGGTTTTGTGGGTCGTATGATCTTTGTCACAGCTGCTTAAAACTCTGCCATTCTGTGGTGAAAGCAGATATAGACAATACATAAACTAGTGTGAATGTGTTCTAATAAGCTGTATTTACAAAAGCAGGCAGCAGGCCAGATTTGGCCTAGTTGCTGTAGTTCGCCTATTCCTGTTATATGCAATTGGTAGAAGTTGAAGATAATGATCATATAATCATGACTGAGTTCAATAAGAATTGAAGGCCATTGTAACAAAGTTTCACTCTATATTGGAATGCTAGTGATTTTTTTTTTAAATTACATATACACACACAAATATTTATATTATAGCAAATAAGCTAAATGTATATCAATGGGATTGTTGTGTCCATTAGATAGGATACTGTGAAGCCACTAAAAATAACTTAGGTGGATCTAGGTATAAAGATATACAAAGCTGTCCACAATATACTATGTGAAAAAAGCAAAAAAAATTCTAAAACAATATATAGCGTATGTAGGCATTCTTAAAAGTCTGTGTAAATAGTTTTTACCTCTGAAGATGTGAATTGGTGTAGGTGGAGACTTTCATTACTTTCATAATTTGAAAAATAAACAATTCTATTGCTATTTGGATTTAGCCAAGAAGACACTTAAAAATAAGTTGTTCGTTTTAATACTAGAGAATTCCTTTTTTTTCATTATAGAGGTAAAATTAGGTTTTACCTTGTTTGATTTTGTTATAAACTACTCATGAGAGATTTCAAAGTTAACTTCTTAAATAATCATACTTAGATTTTTTTAATATTGGGAATTATGCATACTTCTGTAGGACTAACTGATCTAGTAATCAATAATAAGGTATTTTTATCCAAAAAATGGAAATTTGTTATTTTTTTCTTACCGTTTTTTTAATGAAGAAAAGTTAAAGCTGTGCCTTTTTTTCTTTCTATAGGAGAGATGTCTTGGATGACCTTGTAACATTGCATAATTTTAGAAATCAGTTCTTGCCAAATGCACTGAGAGAATTTTTTCGTCATATCCATGCCCCTGAAGAGCGTGGAGAGTATCTTGAAACTCTTATAACAAAGTTCTCACATAGATTCTGTGCTTGTAACCCTGATTTAATGCGAGAACTTGGCCTTAGTCCTGGTAAGAATATATATATATTAATAGTACATCACCCCATGCCCACTTTTAGGTAAAAACAGAGACATACGAGACATTTGTCTCACTGTGGGGAAAAATATTCTCAGTAATTACAAATACTTGTTTTACTGTTTGTAGCAGTGACTACTTCATCATTTATGTGAGCTTAGAAAAAACAGTTTGTCATAGCTATGGTGTGCGTGTGTTTGTGTGTATATAAATACACATAACTATGTATACATAGTCATTTATATTTTTTATATATTACATAAAAATTTATATATTACAAATTTATATATATTCAAATGTCTATTGGACATGCGTATAGACATATATATATAGACATATAGGCATTTGTATATATACATTTGTTACATATGTCTGTATGTCTATGTATGTATATATAGATATTTGTATATATAAATTTGTAATATATATTTGTACATATGTATATAGACATTTGTACATATTTAAATTTGTAAATACATATATATACATTTGTATATATGTTTATACATATATGCATAGACATAGCTATCATGCATGTATGTGTATGTGTATATATGTATATATACATATAATTTATTAGAATACATATAATACACATATTACATAGAATGCATATACATAAAATATGTATGCAATATAAGCAGTCTTTTTCCTTCCAGATGCTATCTACTGTGATACTCTTTGATTCTACTTTCCATTAAAACAGTATATATGTGTGTATATATGTGTGTGTGTATATATGCACACAACTATACACATATATACATACATGTACATATATATTCACACACACATACTGTTTTAAGAAGAAAGTTATACTTAGCTACATAAGTTCTTTAAGAAACTATTCTTGTTTGGGTGTTAGGTATTTCTACTAGTCTAATTGAAAACTTGAGAAATTATTTTTAAAGCTTTTAATAATCTACATATCATATAGGTAGCACCATTTTTCACTAAAATTTGTTTTTAATACAACTGGTTTTCATTGTTTGTGTGTACTTCTCTCTATATGTGTATGTTTGTGTGCATATGATATAGCCTGAATCTCCTACATATTTTTTCAATTGGTATAGCTTATCTTTTCATATCAAAAATTTTATTGTGCTTATCTTATTAAACAGATATTACAAAACTGTTCCTGTCATGTGAAATTTGTTGAGCATGCTTTACATGACCTAATGTTCAACTTGGCTTTCTTAAGACTGCAGGATTCCAAAATATCAGCTCCATAGTAGTAGAACTATCATGACATTTGTTACTATTTTAATATTAAACATCAAATATTACCCTAAGCATATATAAAATCTTGTTGCATGGTGCTCAGGTATAGCAGTCTTTTCCCTAAAGATTTACTTTAAAAATTAACATGTAAATTCCACAGGCCTTTATAACATGTATCTTAAATGAGAATATTAATAATCTTTTGAGTTATTTACATTTTATTTTCTAGTACCAGATTAATATGTTTTCTTGTCATTAAAGATGCTTTCCAATTAAATTGGGTTTTTGTAAAAGCATTCTATATAAATTTTTTTTAGAAAGAGGAGCTAAATACTGACAGTACAAATGTATTTTATGAATGTTTGAATAGAAATATCACATTTGAAAGCAAAGACAAAATAAAGGCAATTCTAAATTTTTTAAATCTAGAATGAATTTTTACTGTACACTCCTCAACTGTTCTAAAGTTATTTTGAAATGAAGGAAATACATGCTTAATTAGTATTAAGATAGGATGATAACCATCCTGGTTTGCTCAGGACTGAGTTTCCCAGGATGACACGACTTCCAATGCAAAACTGGGAAGAGCCTAGACAAACTGGGATGGACTGGTCACTCTGTATTTATGAGCTAATCTTAATCTCTTGAAATTATCAACATTTTTGCCTTACATTATGTCCTTGGAATCATATTTTGTAAACCAACTAATAATTTGAACTGTTTCTTTTTCCTTCCAGATGCTGTCTATGTACTGTGCTACTCTTTGATTCTACTTTCCATTGACCTCACTAGCCCTCATGTGAAGAATAAAATGTCAAAAAGAGAATTTATTCGAAATACCCGTCGCGCTGCTCAAAATATTAGTGAAGATTTTGTAGGGCATCTTTATGACAATATCTACCTTATTGGCCATGTGGCTGCGTAAAAGCACAGTTGCTAGGACTTCAAGTTTTTACTTCAGACTAAAGCTACCCAAGGACTTAGCAGATATGGGGGTTACATCAGTGCTGGTCATTGTAGCCTGAGTATACAATCAAGCTTCAGTGTGCAACCTTTTTTTCTTTTGCCATTTTCTATTTTAGTAATTTCCTTGGGGAACTAAATAATTTTACAGAATTTTTCCTAATTTTGTTTATCATGTTTTGCACAAAGCAGAGCCATTGTCTAACACAGCTGTTAAAGAATGATAAACTGACATTATACTCTAAAAGATGGTGTATTTGTGCATTAGATTTGCCTGAAAAACTTTATCCATTTCCATTCTTTATACAAATACCATGTAATGTGTACATATTTAACTAAAGAGATTTATAGTCATAATTATTTTATTGTAAAGATTTTAACTAAAGTTTTTCCTTTTCTCTCAAACTGAGTTCTGAAATTTATTTGATTCTGATCTGAGACTATTGTCTTCTTAAAAGTTAGATCTGACTTCAGATAGAAACCAATACCAGCTTCCTTTTCCTTTAAACTTTGAAGAGTGTTGGTTTGTTACTATATTACTATGCAAAACTGGCAGTTACTTTTATAATATAAATTTATAATTTGATTTTTTATTTTAAAAACTGGGTTAATCAAGTTTCAGTCAGTCCTTTAAACCATTTAGGATTTTTTAAAAGATCAAAATTTATGATTTATATTCATAGGAATAAAGTAAAATATTATTAGAATTCTGGTAAATGTTTGCTTGTTTATATGTGGTGTGATTATGCAAACTTTACTATTTTTCTAATCTTGATGATCCCTGTTCAGAGTCCATTGAAGAGATATTGTGAAGAACAGTAAACACTCTTTACTCATTGGTTCAGTGAGTATCTATCCAGGGCTTTACATGTGTTAACACTGTGTGAGGTACTAGACATGGGCCCTGCTCTCACAGATAATACATAACTGGGTACTGAGAAGAAAAAAATCTGCTTAGTGGAGAGCAACTATATGAAGTAAATAGTTAAAATATGCAGCATTAGAATGATAGAGAACAGTGTATTTATATGGTGAGTTAAAAGTGACCTCCAAGTAAAACGCATAACCTTAGGAATGAAATAGTATGTGATGGGTTGAGCTACTAGTTTAGAGGAGGGAGTTGAGAGAGTTAGAAACTCCTTACTAGAGATACTGAATCCTGGCTTCCTTCCAAATCTGACCCTTAGTCAAAAGTGGTTGTCAGTATTACAACTGGAATGTTGTACTACAGATTTTTCAAGGACAAGGCATACGATAATCAAATTTTGAATGTCTAAGGGACTTTTAGACTGATAGTAAATGATTTCTAAGATTCTGAAGCAAATATCCAAATCATTTTACATGTGCATAATTTTGAATTCCATGACAATTCTAATTTTTAACTTCAAAACTGCTTTATTACATTTCAAAAGACAAAGGGTGGTGATAACTATTATTTAATATCGTGCCTAGTTTCCGCTGATTAACACTTTGTCCTCTCCCTTTGTCTACCTCCTTTTATTTTTCCTTCTTTGTTTTTCTTCATACCTGTCTCTTACCATCCAGTTCTCTCTGCTTCTGGTTTAGCTTTTATCTTTTCCTTTTTTTGTATCCTCCCTTTCCTAACTTTTTTTTCTTTTAACCACTTTATTTTTCTACCCTGACCTGATTATAAATGTGGATTGGCAATATTTGCTTTTCCAACATTTTCTTAGGAAAATTCCAAATACATAGAAAAGTGGGGCCAGGCACAGTGGCTCATGCCTGTAATCCCAGCACTTTGGGAAGCCAAGGTGGGAGGATTGCTTGAGCCCAGGAGTTTCAGACCAGCCTGGGTGACATAGCAAGACCACATTTCTACCACAAATTAAAAAATTAGCCGGGCGTGGTTATACACACCTGTCTGTAGTCCTAGCTACTCAGAAGGCTGAGGCAGGAGGATGGCCTGAACCCAAGAGTTTGAGGTTGCAGTGAGCTGTGATTGCCACTGCACTCCAGCCTAGGCAACAGAGTGAGACTCTGTGTCAATAAAACTTAAAAATAAAATAAGTTTTAAAATTTTTAAATAGAAAAGTGGAAATATTTTACAAAGAATGCCTATATATTCACCACCTAGATTCTACAATTAAAATTTTACTGTATTCACTCAATCATGTTTATCCAAATTCCTCTCATTCCTCTATCCGTCAATCATTTTGATACAGCTAAAAATAAGTTTCAGATATAACTTCCTTCCTAAAGACTTAAACTTGCATATCATTAGCTAGAGATCATTTTTTTAGCTTTTCTTTCTTTCTTTTTTTTTTTTTTTTTTGAAACAGTCTCCCTCTGCCGCCCAGGCTGGAGTCCAGTGGCGCGATCTTAGCTCACTGCAACCTCCGCCTCCCAGGTTCAAGTGATTCTTCTGCCTCAGTCTCCCAAGTAGCTGGGACTACAGGCACGCGCAGGACTACAGGACTACACCACACCCAGCTAATTTTTTGTATTATTAGTAGAGATGGGGTTTCACCGTTAACCAGGCCAGGCACAGTGACGCATGCCTGTAATCCCAGCACTTTGGGAGGCCAAGGTGGGAAGATTGCTTGAGCCCGGGAGTTTCAGACCACCCTGGGCAACATAGCAAGACCACATTTCTTGCTTAGCCAGGACGGTCTTGATCTCCTGACCTCGTGTTCCACCCACCTCAACCTCCCAAAGGGCTGGGATTACAGGCGTGAGCCACTGTGCCGGGTCAGCTTTTTTGTTTGAGGTAAAATTTATGTATACTAGTCAATGAGTCTCCACAAATGCATGTATACCTGGGCATACCCAACCCTGTTCAAAATACACAACTTTACAGCCTATTTACAGATAATATTGTACTATATGACATGAAATGTAGAAAACTTACAACCATGTAAGCCTCTTTACCCTATCACCCCATCCATTATCTTATTAAATGTATTACATATAGTACATGTTATAAACTCCACAATATGTTATAATTTTCTTTGAACAGACATATATATTTTAAATTTTTTAAAAATGCTCTTTTATATTTACCCAAATTATCATTTCTGATGCTCTTATTTCTTCCTGAAAAATCCAAGTTTCCTTGTAGCATCGTTCCTTTCAAACTGAAAAACTTTAACATCTATAGTTCATATCTGCTGGAAATTAAGTATGACAAATTTTAAAATCTGAAAATGTCTTTATTTTGTTTTCCTTCCTGAGGAATATTTTTGCTGAATACATAATTCTAGATTAACTTCCCCCGACCCCACGTTTGCCATTTTAAGGATGTTGCTCCAGTTTCCTGACCTCCATTGTTTCCAATGAGAAGAGGAATGTTCAAATAGTTTTTCCCCTGTGAAGAAATGTAATTTTCCTCTGAGTGCTTTATTTCATTAAATATTTTTTTTCAACCTCATTTTCTCTTCTCCTCCTGGGACTGCATTTACGAATATGCTAGACCTTTTGATATTGTCTCACAGGTTTTGAAGCTCTTGTTTTTTCTTCCCTTTTTTCTCTTTTTTCTTCAATTGGATTTTTTCACTTGATCTATATAGTCCAACTTACTGATTCTTCTGTATTCATTTTCTTTGAAACCCATTCAATGAACTTTTATTGTAATTATTGTGTGTTTTACTTCTAGAAATTCTACTTAGTTTTTATAATTTATATTTCTGTGCTGAGATTATCTTTTCTCATTGCAAGTGTATTTTTCCTTACACCCTTTAGCATAGTTATAGTAGCTACTTTAAGATACCTGATGGCTCATTTCAGTATTCTATTTCAATATTAAATACTTGTCTATTTTAACATTTAATATTTTAATATTAAATATTTCAGTATTGAATATTTCTATGTTCAATTTTCAAAATTCTTATTTTAATATATTGAATTAATATATCCAATATTCATTTCAATATTCTGGATCATTTCATTGTCAGTCTTCTCTAATTTTCTTTTCTTTCAAGAATGGGTTACATTTTCCTGTTTCTTCATATGTTGAATAATTTAGATTGTGGCTGGGACATGGTAAGTAAAATGTTGCAGAAACCCTGGATTTTTATTTGTTTCTCCAAAACCTTCTTTTTTAAAAAAAAAAAAAGCAGCTAGTTAGCTTGGCCAAACTCCCAGCCACAAACTCTGGTTCCCCTAGAGTTCGTGGCAGCTCAAATTTTAGTTCAGCTTTTTAACCTGGCTATTGTAGTTGAAATCTCTTCTGTACTTGCATGCTTGGGAAACCAGCCAGTTTTGGCAGTCATACACAGAATTTAGGGCTCTCTCTGTGGTCCTTTTCTTATCAGGACTTCTCTCTGCATTTTCCAGCAGCTGCCATTACCCCAAGCTCTGTCCTAGGGTTCTTCAAGTCGGTACAACTATAGTCTCCACGTGATGCAGAGTGAGGAGTACCCTCAGGCTAAGAGCTATAAAAATAGGAAACTCACCCAATGCTATTTCTTCTAAGTATTCACTCCTCTGTAGGATCAGCCTGCTTTTGGTTGTTTTCTATTACTTTCGACTAGTTCATTTTTAAAAATTTTGTCCAAGGTTTGTAATTTCATATGTTGGCAGGTGGTCTGAAAGAACTTCTTGACCATCACTTGAAGTGGAACCCTCTCCAATTGGGTAGTAGTCTTTTTACTGCTTCCTATGATTACTGAGTAGGGATTTGTTCCTGGTTATTTTTAAAACTAGGTGAGTAGAAATTTTTAACATGTTCCATCTATGAAAACAGTTAGTAAATATTTACCAAATTAGCAATTCAGTGTTTCCTAGTCGGTGTCCTACTGCCTTTGGGGGAAGGATATTCTTTCATGAGAGACTGTTCCATGCAGTATATGACATGAACGTGCCTAGATTTTGCCTACTAAATGCCAGTAGCATACCCTAGTCATTATGACATGCAAATAATATTCCCACTTTTCCAAGTGCCTACTGGGGAGACAAATCACCTGAAGTTGAGAATGATTGCATTTTCTTTCAGATGTGTCAGTGTTATTGTTCTTAAACACAAATCTCCTGGTGACACTTACCTATTTAAAGTCTTTCAGTGTCTCCTTCTATCCTGCAAAATAAGTGTAGCCTCCTTGGCATGGAATATAAAACCTTTCACAATCTTGCCTCACCTCACCTTTAAAGCTTCATGTTCAACCACATTCCTCAACTGTGGTCTGGTCTTTCTTTGCCTTTTATAGGCTTGCTCTCTTTCTCTGATACCCTTTTTTTCTCATCTGTAGCTAAAGTTCCCCTGCTAATCATCCAAGATCCACGTCAAATGTAATTTATCAAAGCATTCAAAGACTGCCTATCAGACATACCAGTCATGTTAATTGTTTCTTTCTCTGCAAAGCATAGCACTTTGTGCATATCTTTATTATAATAATTATACTGTAATCTTCTACATATCCAGCTTCTTCATCAAATGTGATCTTCTTAGGGTCAACAATTGCTCCCAGCCTGTTATGTTCTTACTGTGAGAACTGAACTAGGGAAATGGCAGATGGCTTAGAAAGGAGGAATGGGTTTTTTAAACCCTAGAAATTGATAGGATTTGGTGATTTTTGAGAAAGGTTTCTAATACAAGGGTCTGGTTTTCCTATTATCAAAGGTAGCTACTAGGAGAAGCACCCAGTGGAGTAAAATGGAAAAGGTAATGATCCCAATTTTTGTAACTTGTAAGTGTTAAAAGAACATTAATTGACTACAGCTAGGAAATAGAATTTTTTTTAAATGAGAGCTGGATATGTAAATTGGGGCTGGCTTATATTAGTATTTAACATATGTTATACAAGTGAGGCATAGGAAAAGATAAATTCTCAAGGCAGTATCGAGTGAAAAACAATTGGGAAACACAGCATTTTAGCTTTGGGTAGAGAAGAGTCAGAAAAACAAGATTCATCAAAACTGTACAAGGACCAGAGACTAATGGTATTCCAAGAGCTAAGGAAGAAGAGTTTCAAGAAGGATGCTGAGCTTTACATTGCTGCAGACCAAGGAAGTGTTTTTTTTCCATATACACTCACCTTCTTGAGTCCGCCTTTTCCACCTGGGGCTGAGTTCTGTGAGGCTAGAAAATCACAGTATTGCTAATAGCCTTTACACTCTCAGTAGACAAATACTCCTTTACCCAGTGGTAATTTGAGCTCTGCTGAAACTCACAAAAGTGCTATGGTCCATTGCAACTTAGGCCTTTCTATACTTTTCTTCCCCAGTAAGCACTGTTGTTTCAAACCCATAACATACCATAGCAACTGGGTGCTGCTGGTGAATCCTTCCTATACACAGTCACTCATTATGTTTTCTAAGATGCAGGTTGTAATTTGAAGGAGAAAGAAAGAGGAAGGAAGGAGGAAGAGAGAAGGAAGGAAAAAGAAAATGTAAAGGAAGAAGAGAGGAAAGAACAAAAACGCTTAACTTTTAGAATTCCCTCCAAATTTGTCATCAATAGGGTTTTTACTGAATACATTCTTTTAAAATTAGAACTCTCTAATCTTGATGAATTTGTATTTTCATAAAAATCTGTATTTTCGTACTTCCATTCATTTGCACTGTGTTTCTCTTCTAGAAAGCTATTAACCTTTCTTCATATTTACTTGTTGAATGTTATTTGTCCTTCCAAGTACTGTTAGATTTTTTTCCATTCAGGACAACTTTCTTCATTCTTGCAGGTGGAAATTTTGTTCTTGTATCTCACTCAGTACCTGACACGGATGTTAGCCCAGAGTAGTTTCTCGATAAATCCAGTTGAATCATTTTTGCTCTGGTTTAGTTTCTATATAATCACATAGAAGGATGGCTTTACTATTTCCATTTTTAAAAAACACATCCAGGCCTTTCACAATTTACGAATCAAAGTATATTAGCTAACTTTTTAAAAATACTAAGATTCAACTGTGTAGTATTCTAGACATAAATTCACCTCTCCAGAAGTAATTTGAACTATCTGAATGAATTACTGCTACTTTAAGATTGCCTGCCTCCTTTTTTTCATGCAGATTTTGTGTTGGTGACCTTTAAAAAAAGAAAAAAAAAGAAAAACATTGAGTTTGTCATTGATCTTGTTATTTCTTTTAATTGGTCTAAGTTTTTGACAATATCATGAGTATTGTGCTCAATTAGAGTAAGCTTATTCATAGGCTTGAATATTTAAAATAACAACTTGTTTATTCAAATTAAAACCTGCTTTCCTGTGTCAAAAGTGAACTTTTTCCTAAATATTGCTATTAATAACACTATTGCCTACAGTTTCTTGTCAAGTATTCATGAATGAATGTGTCTTCTTCTAGGAAGTCATCTTAAGGAAATAATTCCAAATTGGGAAAAGGCAATATGCACAACTTTAATTACATCATTGTTTTTAAAAGATAAAAGAGATGAAAACACTGAAATTCTAACAAATACCCAACAAATATTTGAGTACATTCTATGTACCAGACACTGCGCTAAGCACTGGTTGAGAAGACCAAAATACATCCTCATGATGTATTACTATGATGCAATGATATTTATGAATAATATGGGGAAATACTTATAGATATTATAAAGTATATAAAATTGTACATGTGTGTATATTGTACATATATATACACACAAATTACAATTACTATATAAAAGCAAAAATCTGTGAATAGAAAGAAGAGACTGGCATAAAATATACCAAAATATTATAGATAGTGGATTTTTTGTCTATTTCCTCTTTAAAATCTTATTAAGGGTCATATATTTTAGATAGAAGAAAATAAATTCATCAAACTATTCAGAACGTAAACAATGTTCCTAATTTACCTTGTAGGGTTTCCCTTCAGAATGTTTCCATGTATTTTTATTCAAAATTTATTTTAAAAAGACACTTAGTTGACCTGTTAAATCATTATCTGGACAAATGTTTTGTTTTCAAGCTTAAAAAAAATACATTGTTTTATTTTATTTTTGTCTTATCGAATTAAAGACCAACAAGAGAAAGATACCAACTCTTTACTGAGGAAATTTTTATTTGTTAAAAAAAAATTTAAAGGCTTTCTTCCTGGCATGGTTGGACAGGAAGGTTGGATTTAATTTAAAATGATTAATGAGATTTTGTCAGACTCCTTGACTTTGCCACCACTGCAGTTTGTCAGTGCAACAACCTGGGAAGCCGGACGCCACTCTGTCGCCCAAAACCATTCTCCAAGGAAAAAATTAACTGGAAAGACTAGTGCCAGGTCCCCATCAATGGCGTTGTCTCTCTGGTATTGACAGTTTAAAAGTCTAAATCAGAAATATGTATGTTTGGGGACCCACATACTTAAGATATTGTTTTTAGTCTCTTTGCAAGTAGTTAATCACTTTTTAAATATTTAAGTTGTTGGCATTTTCTAAAGGAAACTTTGAAGACAAAATCTGTACTAATGTCCCCTCTCCTTAATTTGTTTTAAAAATTAAAATAAACAAACAAGGAATTTTAGGATCTCAGGTTACATTCTGTTTTTTTAACTTAAAGAATTAAAGTGAAGCATTTTTTAAAAAGTAAAATCATTTTTCATTTTTGAAAACACTTTTAAAAAACATAAGCATGACTAATTTTATAATCAAGTTTTTAAATTAAGGTATAAGGTTGCAATATGACTTAATACACCCTTATTTATGTATGTATGGTTTAAAAATGATGACATTAGCTAAACTCAAATTGCTGAATATAGCTAGTTACTAGGTGGCAATTTTTGGTTCAATACTGATATTGTATTTAGTATTGTACAAATTATTGTATTTGACATTTGTGTTTAACTGAAAGTTAAGTAAATGTTAATACCAATTAAACACCAAATGCCAATTACTAATTCCAAAAACAATACCAATACCAAATTACAATAACAATTGTACAAATTGTTATTGGTGTTTGTAGCAATTACCAATACCAGTGTTTATCATTTTATTTCAAAACTTGTCCAAAAGAATTCAAGCTAGAGAAAATTCTTCCAAAAAAATCCTCATAGAAAAGGTCTGGATATAACAGACATCCAAGGGCTCCTTTTACAGAAACTTAATGTATGTTTGCCAATTTTTATCTAAACAAAAAATGAACAAAGAGCGCCCTCATCTTGAACAATTTCAGGGTAGTTGTCTCCTCTGAGCTGCATGAATGTATGTTCCCAAAGGGAAATTACCTTTTGCCAGGGACAGAGTTCCAGTGAATATCTGCCTGCGCTTCTGTAGTAGGCAGTCTGAGAAAAGTGGGGCGGCCCAGAAAAGTTTATCAAAGCTGCTGCCCTTTTAGAGAGGACAAAGAAAGGAGCTAAGTAAAGTGGTTCTGTGCGTATACCAGCATAATTACACCCATCACATTGCCCTCCAGTGAGTTTCTTCCAAAGCCCATGCCATTGAATAGTTTATTGTATCTCTATAATTCTCAACAATTATATATTTTATTTTCTCAATGTTTGTGAAATTAAGGGAAGGAGAGAAATACATATTTTTCCCTAAAAAAGGATTGCGAAGTCTAATTCAGGCAACTGTGTTTGCAAAGGAGTTGATAGTTATTCATTTTCTTTCCCTTTGGAGATTTTTGTTCTTACAGCGTAAATTTTAAAAATATGTATTTCTTTCCTTCCTTTAATTAATCTTGGTATTATAATATATGGTATTTTCCTGGATGCCATCCAAAAAAGATTATGACTATTGTCAATAATAAGCCAGAGAAGTGAAAAACTTGATTGAGACCAAGCGTGTATTGGATTAGGTGAAATTCAATGCCTTGTAACAGCTCTTCCAGAGTGGCATTTATTACCATGATGGATTTGTATTGGTTCTGGGTCTGGTTCTTAGCCTCAGAAATCTGGTTTTGTCAGCACCCCTCAAGCATGTGTGTTTTTCATGACATGATTTTAAATCCAGAACTAAAGGAAATGTTACAGTGATAACCTACTAACCGTGATCAGCACCTTCTCTCTCTCTGTTTACCAGCCTACTGTAAGTTGATTGACGGTCATGGAGTCCAGTCAAGGGGAGTTACCTGAATCAAATGCTTTATGTTTTGCATCAGACTTAAATAGCCAAATGCACTCCTCAATAGAGATCATTTTGCACATTTAAAATTTGATAGCTGAAATCACTTTCTACTAGAAACTGCCAACAATTGCTCCCGTATTGCTTTTAATTTTATACTAAGTAGCATGGTGTTTTGACCTTTCTTTCATCAGTTTCCCATTTCTTTGACTCAGAATGTTTCTAATACTTCCACTTAATTATTACATCAATTTATTAAAGCCTTAATGTAGCCAATCACATTACAGGCAAGGCCTGCTGTTCCAACATCATTCTGATGTACTTTGTGCTTTTCTCACTGTTTAAGGGAACTATCATTTCTCACATATTCAAGTTCAAATTTACCATAACCCCTAAGTACCTACGATACAACGATAAATTAAGAGCATTATTTTACATTACAATGACATTTTAATTTTTATTATTTAAATAAGCATTTAAATATGGCTCATTTTGTGCAAGAAAGGAACTTAATAGGTGCTGTGAAAGAGACAAAAATGAAGAAAACTACCCCTCATTATTAAGGACGTCAGTGTGAGGAAGGCAACCATAATGAATCACATACAGTTCTATAATACTTCATATATATCACCACAATTTTTCAGAGGTCTGGAGGAGTTATGTGACTTTTGGAGGATCACATGACCATTTATAGGGACCAAGACAAACTGACTCCCAAGTACCTTTTGTTTATTACTAACCTTAATGAAAAGCAGAAGAAGCAATGTTAATTTTTTTTTTTTTTTTTTTTTGAGACGGTGTCTCGCTCTGTCCCCCTCGCTGGAGGGCAGTGGCTGGATCTCGGCTCACCGCAAGCTCCGCCTCCTGGGTTCACGCCATTCTCCTGCCTCAGCCTCCCGAGTATCTGGGACTACAGGCGCCCGCAACCGCGCCCGGCTAATTTTTTGTATTTTTAGTAGAGACGGGGTTTCACCGTGGTCTCGATCTCCTGACCTTGTGATCCGCCCGCCTCGGCCTCCCAAAGTGCTGGGATTACAGGCGTGAGCCACCGCACCCGGCCAAAAGATTTTTTTAGAAAAACCGAATAGTGTTTTAGAAAGAGAAGAGTAAGCAATTAATACTCTGTGAAAGAATGAATGCTATTTCAGTAGGTGTATTACCGGCTGAGTTAATAACATGATCAAAGACATGGAACCAAAAGCATATAAGGGTCATGAAATAGTGAATAATCTGCTGGAGTTGGAGGGCAAAGTGGGAACGATGTGGAAGAAAAGCCTGGAAATTACAGTTTGAACAGACAGTAAACTAAAATAGAGAGTCAGTACTTTATTTTGTAGGCAATTGGATATGTTTCAAGAAGAAAGGTATCATTTCTGATCTGTGTTTTAGAAAGATCTCTGTAATGCCAATCTAAAATATGAAGTAAAAATGCAACAGACTGTAGTGTAAGGAAATTATTGAAGAGGCTACTATAATTATTATGCAAGTTAAATATGATGGAAATCGGAACTTTAGCACTGTCATTGGGAGTGGAAGTAATAGGAGCAAGATTTGAGAGAAACTTTTGAAGTAAATCATCTTGGTGAACTACTGGCTGTTGGACGTGAAGATGAAGAAGTTAAAAACTACTCCAAATACTCTGAAGAAGGAGTTACTATTCTAGATGGAGGGAATGTAAGTGAAGGACACGTCTTCTTGGATTAGGAGGAAAGTGGTAATGTCGGGAAGGATGTAAGCAGTCAAGAATGAGTTCATTGTGGTCAATTTGAAGTATGTATAAGACAATTATGTGAAAGTATTCAGCTGTTAGTTGTATAGTGTTAAGACAGGAGATAAAGGCTAAGATAATATTTTGGGAGAGTTCTCAGCATAGACATAGCAGAAGAAACTAGAGGAGTTGATATGCATTGTGACATTGTTGTGAGCACTTGGCATAGTGCATGGCAAGCTGTGGGATCTAAATAAGTGTTGTATGAACAAATTGATTTTGACAAGTGCTCTCTAATCAAGCATCCAAAAATCTCAAAGTACCTTAATAACATTCCTTGTATATAAAAAGTCACCATCCCGTCTCAATTTAAACAATCTTCCAGAAAAAAAATTTTAAACTAAATAACCAAGGTGCACTCTGTTCAGAAAGGTTTCCTCCTGCCAGGATATGAAGTATTCCACTTAAATATTCTTTTTTAGTTGATAGACTGTATTTGACCCTTTAATTGGAAGTACTGAAAACTAAAACTTCAGCATGAAACCAAACCAAATTAAATCTTACACCGGTGATTAAGATGCATGCAAACCCAATCCTCACCCAGCCCCAAATGTTTCTTCGAGTCCTCAGAAACCCAGGTTTAGTTGTTTTCACACTTCACCGAGGTTTAGGATTGCAAGGCATCTTCTGAGTTTTGTCTCATTGCCCTTGATTCCTTGCTATCTTGTAATACAACTACAAGCCTCAAAAGAACCAAAGCAAAGCTGTTCTCTTCCATCCTCACTTCCTTAGAATGTGTTGCGTTCTTAGCAGAAATGAGAAGAGGACCCCTCTCCTTACAGAGTTTCAATGTAGCCTTGGAGTCCCTCCTTACTCTCCTCCACTGATTCTGCCTTTGGCCCTTTGTGCCTAAGTTTCTCCTCAAAGCCCTTCTCTGTATGCAGAGCAGCCAGACATCTCTGGGTCGCCAGCATCACCAGTTTCTCAAACAGGCCCACACTTAGCTTAGGACCACCCCAGTGCTCCTCAGCCTCTGCAGCCAGGCACCTGCCTCATAATTGGGGGACTATAGAGTTTATTGTCTAAACCAGGACACTTTTGAGAGTGCTAAAATGCTAAACCAGATGGTACTTCAGGACAAAAGGCATAAACTTAGGATGTGTGGTTACCTTACCCATGACTATAATACAATGTGATAAATGCAATAATAAAAGGTTAAACACTTTGCAATGAAGACATTTTGAATGTAACGCAGCACGGGGTCAAAATTTGTTTCCAATCAAAAACATCACTAAATTATGTTCTAATCAGCATCCATGATAAAAACCATGGTGCTAAGCTTGAGATATTTGTGTCATGCTGCACAGCAGAGCCCTGGCTCTGGGAGGAAATACTTGGGAATGTATTTTGTAGCTCAAAATTCCTGCATGGGAGCTCATTTTGCAGTTTGGTCAATGCCATAAGGAAGCATGTCTTAGAAATCTCTGAAAAAGTTGTAGAAATATTTCTTGACAAAAATGATAATAAACATCCAAATTATAGATCACATTTATCTTACATTTATTGTGCTAAGGGCTTTGTATTATTTAATTCATTTAGCCTTCACAAGTATGCTCTGAGGAGATAAACATGACCATTTATAGAGGTCACAGGCTAGCGAGTCCTGGATCTACTGATTAATCGCACTCTCTCTTTGCAACCCTGGGAGGATAAGGGCTTTCCAAAGCAGAAGAGTAGTAAAGGCCGAGGCCGGGAGGCAGAAACAACATTGGTCCATGCACCATAAAATGTAAGCGCCGTGAAAGAAGACACTGTTACATACACTTCTCCATTCCCAGCACCTAAAAAAGCCACATTAAAACATGATAAAGGTCAGGAAATATGTGAGGAAGGAAGGAACTCATAGAGGGAGATGGGTTTGGGAAAAAAAAAAAGACAGAAGCCGTATCTGACAGGGCCTGGTAGGTAGTAGCAAAGAATCTGAATTCTGTTTCAAGGGCAATAAAACAGTACAGAAAGATTTTAAAAGAGGAGTCTCATGCGATGTGATATATGTTTTTTAAAATAATCACTCCTGACTGCTATGTGAAGAGAGGGTAATAGGCTGGAGCAAGAGGGAAAGCCCGGAGTCCAGTTAGTAGGCATCTGAGGCTGTTCAGATGGAAGGTCACGGAGACTTAGAACTGGGTGGTGGCAGTGGAGATACAGAGAACTGAGATGGTGCCTTGGCTCATGCCTGTAATTCCAAGCCTTTGGGAGGCTGAGGTGGGAGAATTGCTTGAGCCCAGGAGTTCAAGACCAGCCTGGGCAACATAGTGAGATCCCCATCTCTACAAAAAATAAAAATATAAAAATGAGCTGGTTGTGGTAGTGCACACCCACGGTCCCAGCTACTTGGGAGGTTGAGGCGGGAGGATCGCTTGAGCCCGGGACATTAAGGGTGCAGTGAGCTGAGATCTCGCCACTGCACTCCAGCCTGGGCGACGAAGGGAGATCCTGTCTCAAAAAAAAAGAAACAGAGAGAGAAAAAAGGGAAAGGAGAGGAGAGGGGAGGGACTGAGAGCTCCTGGACTTTTGGCTTTAAAAACCAGACAGCTGCTAGTGTCCTTTACTGAAATGAGGAACACTGGGAGGAGAATGTTTAGAAAGAAATGCAAGGAAGTTTAGCCATTAATCTAGATAAATATAAAAACTAGTTAAGGATAAGAGAACTGTTTATAACAACATATGTAGTAAAAACCCTAAATAATATGTATATAATAATTATAATTAGTGAAGAAAATGTATATTGAAATTTTTGAGTAGAAAATATGGTTACTTGAAAACTTTGATGTATTGAGGAGTTATTGAGAAATTTATGGTTTTAAAAAATTTTATTGAGTTCTCTGCTTTTTATACTATTGTGAACTAAAAAGTAAAATTCTTGTAAAAGACAGTAAGTCTATGAGAAAAGCCTAAAATGTTAGTAATCCAGAATAGAATTTCATCATAGTAAAGTCTTTAAAAAGTTGACATATTTTGTAATGAGAATTAAAAATAAAAACACTAAAAGCTCTATTTCCAGGTCCTAAAACCCAAAGCAGAATTAATGCAGTGAGGATTGAGGGGAGGAAGGATGAGATTTATTATTTTGTTTAGACTAACTGAAGGTAAAATCCCTTTACATTTAAAATTGTATTAAGAATGGATATTTTCTTTTACTAGTCATACCTTGGCTTGATTACATTATGATCTATAAATACATTTTATACAAATAACTTCTCCATGAAACAAATCACAGTTATCGATCAGTAAATTTGTTAATTGAACTGTGTAGAGGCCCCTGAGCTAAGCAGAACAGATATAAATTGGTGCTTGATTGCGTATTGAGAGGAATTGAGCCTGACATAAACGTTTTTCCCTAACTTCAAAAAATAGCTTCCCTACAACTCCGATAAATGGAAAACAACCACATCTATCAGAAGCAACCCACATTTCCAATTTATGTATAAAATAATCTTTCCTTTGCTTATTCACAACTGTTATCAAAACTCATGGCCAAATTTATAAATTCTGCTATGAGGCACACATTTTGAATGTGTTGAGAATTATCACAGCCAAAGTGAATATGTAAGGAGAAAAATTTCATCTATATACATTAAAATGTTAATGTTTTACTAATAATTATGTTCTTAGGCACACAGTCTTGTTGGGGAGAACATTTTCACATAGAAAAATATTTATCTCTAAAATCTCACTTTATTTATGTATTTTTAGAGATTGGGGTCTTGCTTTGCTTGCTTCCCAGGCTGCTCTTGACCTCCAGGGCTCAAGCAATCCTCCTACCTTGGCCTCTCGAGTAGCTGGGACTACTGGTTGAGTGCTACCATGCCTAGCTAACATCTCACTTTTGGATTTAGAGGCTACTCATCTGAAAACAAAGATACAGATTTCACATGGTAGATAAGCATAGAAAAATCTCAAACTCTATATTTAAACAACTCTACAAGTGTTCTACATCCTGTATAAACCATTTTTCAAAGAAGGAAAGATTTTTTTTCTTTAATCTCTTTGGGAGATCTAAAGATGCATAAAGATTCCATTTCATTGATAAAAATATCACAATCCTTTACCAAAGAAGAGGTCTGATTAAATGAAGTAATTTTATTTCTTTGCTATAAATGTGAGATCTCACTTAAATGGTCTCTGAAAACAAAAGATATGCATAAAGGCCCGATTTCACTGAGAAAAATATCACACTTCTTTTCCAAAGAAGAGGCCTGATTAAATGAAATAATTTCATTTATTTGCTATAAATGTGGGATCTCACTTAAGTGGTCTCTGAAAACAAAATACATTCATGATTGCATGTATGTACGTATAGGCATATGTGTTTGACTACTTATCAGCATGGATGTTATTGTAAGACGTTAGTGTTTTGGACACTAACCCCCCAAATCACCAAATCAAAATGTGATGCCTAAATTGATCTAGTTAAATTTGAATAAAATTGAACCAACACTTTGTGGTCCTTCTGCAAAGCCAGATGTTCAGACCCTTAGGCAGATTTCATAATCCACACATCTGGGGGCAGAGAGAAATACAAGAAGGAAAAGAGAAAAATTTCTTAAGGTAAGCTTGGGGATCTTGTAGATGGGCCTCTGGGGAACACAGCTGGCTCTCTTCTTGAAGAGATGAGCCCCTAGCAAAGAATGCTTTGTAAAACTGAACACAAATTGTATCCTGACCGTTAGATATTAACAGTAGAGCGTGAAAAGAGATTTTACAAATATCATTACAAACAAAATATGGTGGAAATTTTCATAGAAAGCCACTATTCTTTGCACCAAATTTTGCTCTACAATAAGCAGTCAGTTTTGCACACCTTGCCACCTAGTGGATAACCTGAAACCTACAGGATTTTTGCCCTTAATTTCTATACTCTGCAGAAAAGTTCCCCAACTCTATCAAGGGTAGGTTATTTTGTTTGTTTTAGTCATTGGTGCTCCAAGAATTGTAGCAGTCAACAAATAGTTGTTAAATTAGTAATAAACATTAAGTTGAGGCATGCTTCATTTAAAAACTATTGTTATGGGGAATGTAATGGAAATAATAGACAATATGATGTTGGCGAAATGTGTTTCCTAACTGAAATGGAAGTTTTGAATTATTTCAAAAGCAAATGCTGAGGGATCTTTAGTTTCCTGTTAGAGATGTATCTACGTAGCACATTAGGAAGAGGAGCCAGGTGCAGTTGCTCAGGCCTCTAATCCCAGCATTTTGGGAGGCCGAGGCAAGCGGATCACTTGAAGTCAGGAGTTCAAGACCAGCCTGGCCAAAATGGTGAAACCTCCATCTCTACTAAAAACACAAAAATTAGCTGGCATGGTGATGAGGCAGCTTTAATCCCAGCTACTCGGAAGGCTGAGGCAGGAGAATCTTTTGAACCCAAGAGGCGGAGGCTGCAGTGAGCTGAGATCACGCCACTGCACTCCAGCCTGGGGAACTCCAGTCTGGTCGACAGAGTGAGACTCTGTCTCCAAACAAACAAACAAACAAAAAAACAAAACAAAATGAAACAACAACAAAAAGAGATGTCATTATTGCTCTGTGAAGACAAATCATCCAGATAACTTAATTTAGCTATTGAGAGCCTACCCTTCTTTCTTCCAAGTTGTCCCAAATAAAACTAACTCTAAAAGCAAATATCCTTGCTCCTTTGTCTAGAGACCATTGTTAGTTTCATTCTTGCTTTGGGCTGTGATGCTTGCTACTCCCTTTTTCTGCTGTCCCAAATTATGAAGCCCTTTTATTCATTTAAAAAGAATACATATGCATATGTATAAATATATATATTTTCCTTTTTCAAAATAATATTTATTTTGACCATATGACTCATTCATACGGCCAATGAGCCCAATGTGTTGATGACTCTTAAACATGTTTCTCCTAGCATAAATATTGGTGGTAAAAAGCAGAATAATGATCATGGTTTTGAAATAGGGAATACCACTAATGTCTTTGATTTTTGAAAATGATATTTTAAAAAACAAACGTATGACTATGTCTTAGTACCTTAAAATTCAGGCTGAAAACAATTTGTTAGGTAATCTACTTCAAGTTTCTTTTGCAAAATGGATTATTTTCCATTTTATTGCTAAAATCAGCAAAACATATATACATATAACAATATGCCACTAGTTCATTAAAATAACTTACTCTTTTTGTTTTCAAATCAAGTTCATTTTAGATTGACAATATCTTAACGCATTTTTAGGAATATATTGTCAAGATTAAAATCTTACTTTTTATTAGCTGAAGTTGTATATATTCATTATATAAAACTGGCTTACGTTGCATAGAATTAAAACCCTCCCCAGAGTTCATAGTTTTAAACAAGTATGCGTACATATCCAAATGCATATTAAATCCAAAGCAAACAATGATTTTATTTTGACAGTCAGTGAAAAATGCAACCTTCTATACATAGTCTACAAAACAACTGAAAAATATAAAATGCCAGATTTGAGGAAGTCAAAAAATTTTAACAATGAGAAATATGTTATGCATTAAAATATTGAATCTTGAAAGGCTTTAAAAGTTAAAGTTGCAGTGTAACTGCTTTCTAAGGTAATTTTTGACACTTTTAGGAAAAAAGATGTTTATGTAACATTTTTAAAAGTACAATCATTTCTTCCATAGCTTTATGGTTGAGGATAACATTAGTATGCACATACAACATAACACACAAAAGCAAAGCTTAGAATAACATTTTAATTATGTTTTAGTGTATGTGAAATAATTTGTGTCAATTATATTCCTGGGTCAAAGTCTAAAGCATTTATTGGAACCAGCTATATATCTCATTTTCATAAGGGTCTCAGGAGGCAGTAGTCACATGTTGTTACTTCAGTCCTCCTCAAAGGCAATACAGTACAGATCTCTGTACTGTAATCGACAACATGGACCAGTCACAATTTCAGTTCTTGTTACATTGATAAGACTCCTTCAGGTAAGAGATTAAAACATGCCTTTATTATTATAAGGTTAGTGACAATTTTAATGGAATAAAAAGATTATTCCTGTTGCATTGGAGATAGGAAATTTGGGGTGTGAATGTGTGAGGTAGGTGTCTTTTCACTCCTATGCCTGTATTGTTCAAAAGCTCTTTGACATTGGAAAAAGGTTAGCTCTATAATCTTAATATTAATATTTAGTATAAAATCTATGGAGAACACATGTTATATAGGGAGCCAAAAAGTTCAAGTCTTTTTTTCAATCGAGAGAAGGTAAGTAGGTGATTTTCACAGACTAAGAGGTTTTTGCCTTTTAACACCAACAACATAATACTATTTATATTTGCTCTATCATTGTGATTAACCTCCTTTCTCCCTCCAAAAAAACACACTTAGCTTACTCACCTAACAGTAATGACATATATCAATTTAAAAACAAAGAAGAGTTTCAAAAATAATTTCTACCTAATGTGCATGACTGATGTGGAAAAGATAATGAGAGTTACCCAAATATTCACACATGTAAATTGTGGAAATAAGAGAGAGAGAGAAAAAACTCAACAGATATAATCTGTAAAGTTGTCAAAAGACTTTCAAATAGCTAATTCCTTCAGATTATATATTTCAATATAAGTTGCTGTTTAAATAGAGGTCTCATTTGGTGGAAGGAGCTTTCAAAAGAAAAAATACATCAAGGTAAATAATATTACCTTTGCCATTTGTTATGAAATACATATATCATGAAGAATTATGTTTCATTAAAATGTAATAGATGACAGTGTCATATGGTCAGATATAAAATGTATATAAGTTATGTTTTACCAGGAAGATTATACAGCATTTTTAATCTTGATTTTTCATGACTTCTTGCAAATAGGCATTTATTGCTTTCCAAACCATGTCTGGGAGTGAAGGAGAAAAAGTTATTTTATCCGAAGAGTTAGCTGTTCTTCCTTGGTTCAATCGGACGTGAGTTTTGATATCATAGAGGGGAATGTATTAAGATCATTCCTAAAATATAACTGTGTTTTTACTGTTTTGTGTATGCTGCCAGGAAGTTAAAAACATTTTGTTTCAAATAACTGTGTATGTTTAAAAGTCAAACCTATTATTTGCTATATTATTTGTCATGTGCTATAATTTGACAGAGGAGCAATGTTTTTCCAAAAAGTAAAATTTTACAACCAAAGGCCATCAATTGTACAAACGACTACGAGAATTAAATTTTATTAAGTTGGAAATGTAATTTCTTCATCGTAACTGTTTTAAGAGAAATTAAGGGAGCGCTTTGTATGTAGTTATCTTAAATGTTATGTGAATCCTTTTAGAAACTATTTTCCTTGTTTTCCTTCTTTTCACCTTCAGTGTCCTGGCACGCGACTGGCACAAATCATACCTTATCTGTCATAATAAAGTATAGAGTTGGAAATTCTAAAGAGAATAAAAATTACTTAACGTCTTTAACATATTTGAAGTAATATTTATGAATAATGGAGGACTGTCGATTTTTGAGCTTGGTCGCGCCAATGGTTGAGGAATTTTCTCATTCTCATCTTCTGATTCCCAGAGAAGGATGCCAGTCGCGCGGCCTCAGGACCCCTGGCCACCGGGAGTGGAGGAGCGGAGGGTCTGCCCCAGCTACCCCTATGGCCACCTCTCCCTCCAGGTGTGTGTGAGGAGGGGGCTGACGGAAGCAGGAGGCCACTTGCTGAAGTAGGGAGGCCGGGCTGCATTTTTCCAGGATTCCGGGACCTTATCTCTAGGAAGCACTTAAGGACTTACTATCGCGTTCTTTATCTCACTGTCTTCCGACTGCCAGGCTGGGTGCCCAGACTTCGGCGGCTTTTTCACAGTTTCAGCGGCAAAGGTGGGAGTGGGGCTCAGGGGCTGGAGAGGAATGGCACGTTACGCCCCGTTCGGTTTCAAGGGCCATGATCGCATCGCTCTCTGGACCGAAGTTGACCAGGAATTCGGGCAGGGAGAGGAACACTCGATGACAAAGTTGGTAGTAACGTCGTGAATTGTAAAGAGGGATAGCCCCCTCCTCCAGTCTCCAAGCAAAACCTTTTTCGCAACATGAGTGCCTGTCCAGTTTAACTCTTTGCGATCTTTCTTACTCGTGTTTTTGTTAGGGGACAGTAATAAAGTGAATTTTTGAACTACTGGGTTGAGAAATAAACAGGGAAGGAATTGGGAAGATTCAAATCAGCTTCCCCCGACTCTATTAGAGTTCCCTGGGCAGGAACCCCCCCACCCCCGCCCGCCGCAACATGCCCCACAGGAGGTCTGCCTGGGGGAGGAGTGGGCTCCACCGAGTGGGCGCTACCACAGCTGGCTTCGGAGAAGCAGCCTGCGGGAGAGCGGTGAACCGCAAGGGAAGCGCTTCAGGATCTAATTGCTTTTTTATAAAAAGATATATTTGTAACCAGATGGAACCATTCTGGCTCCTTTATCGAGAGCGCAGCTTGGCCGCTTGCCTGGCGCTGGAGCTCTGGCCACAGCCTCTGCTGGGTTCTGGAGGAATTCAGATCCAAAAATAAATGATCTGGGATAATTCTTCCCCTAGGCGAACGGCTCGAACTCCCCTCCCCCACCCGCCACTGTCACAGCAATTCACGTTGAACTCTAGGGTGGATCGTTCCCACCTCTGCTCACGGGACCTGGGCGCTGCGGTGGCTTTGCAGCCTCCTGCACCCGGAGCTCTGCTGGGCATGTTGCAGCCAGGACCCACACCAGACTCCTCTTGGAGCCCTTAGGGTCCTGCGGGCCGGGTGGAAATGAACATGCTTTCAGTTAATCGAGGGGATTGAACTTGGATCCAATGAGAAAGGAAGAGCTGAATCCCTGCGCTCTGGAGCTGCAGAGCTCCAGGTAGGGATACCGTGCGGGTCAGAGGATAAGTCCTCTGCATTAACTGCAGCGCAGCTCCCTGTAAGTCTAGCAAACCAGGTTTATGATTGGGTCACATGCGCATAAATCATTGTCAGCCCAGACAGTAGGTGCAGAGCTCTCTGGCTCGCTCTGGCCACACCAGCCTTTAGGCAGGCTAATTGCAGGGGGCTCGGCACGGAATTTCCCAGCCTAGAATATTTGCCTCGAATCTTTCCGTCCATGTCTCCGAGACAGCTCCAGAATATGCGCTGGCCCTTTTAATAGACCCGCAAAGGGCTCTGGGTCTGGCAACCAAGCGCATCTGTTCACTACGGCCTAATGATTGTCCAGCAGTCAAAGAATCCAAGAGGGCATCATTTGATCTTATTTTATGCGTGGGGAAACCTGACCCTATCCAGGTTAAAGTGACCATGCACGAGGTCACACAAAGATCTGGTAAAACTGCTTGATCCTAGGTCTCTTGATTCTCGCTCTCACACCTGGCCCCATCCATCTTCCTGCCTCAAATATCCACTGTGTGGTAGAGATACCAGGATCTGAGAATGCCTGTAAAGAAGGACTCATTATTTGTTGCTGTTGCAATTTACTAGTATAATTTTCAATATGATCATTTCCAAAGTCCCCGGAATGTACTTCAGATCTTCTTCCTCATTCTACTTCACAATTCACATAGGAGAAACCCCAGTGGCAGCCAGATATCAGGGTTTTAGACACCCAGCTGCTTCAGCCGCTGAGCCCTGGGTTACCAGCACCTAACCAAGTCAAAGAAAGGAATTCCTCGCTGAGCCGGGAGGAATGGGAGAGATGGGGGCTCGGACTTAGAGAAATGTTGGAGAGAGGCGAGTGGTCAGGCAATCAACTTTCACCTTCTCACAAGCTATTAGTAAAGGGGCTGGTTTTTGTCCAGCAAACTCTCCCCTCAGGCATGCAGGGCTTGATGTTATCGTGATTACTTTTCACTATTCACATTAATTATTTGAAGACAACACACACACACACACCCCCCTTCTCACTTACAGTCAATGCCAACTTGAGCCATTTCAAATTGTTAATCCTCTTTGTGAATGTATTTGCATTTTAAAATCTGGGTTAGAAATTTGGTAGTCCCTCAATTATTTCTGAAGTGAAAAGGCCACAAAGTGGTCTCTTCTCTTCTTTTTTTAATTCAACTCTCCCTCTGTCTCTCTCTCTCTCTCTGTCCAAGAGTTGAAGAGAAACTCCAACCTTCAACTGTCAACTGTGTTCCAAACATCAGATTAATGTTCCCCAGGACTCGGTAGTAACGTGACCTTTCTGTTTTCAGATGTGTTTTTCAACATGTAATCGTTTGTTTGTTATGTCTCTCAGTATGGAATAAAGAAAGCTGGGGGAAGGAGTGTGTGCTGCCAGAGGCAGGAAAAAAACAAAAAATGGATGTGGAGGCTGTTTTTGTTCCTTCTTCAAAATGCTCAAATCATTTTATTTTTAGGAAGGTAGTCCCTAAAGGGGGGAAAATCTACAACACTGGTCCTAGAAAGAAATCCAAGCACTGATGAGCAATTATTTAAATATAAACATCCCCCAAACAAAATCTAATAAATTGATTTTTTTAAAAATCTTGCAGGAGAGGGATTTCGGGGATGCAGGTAACGCTCTTTATCTTGATCTAAGAAATTCCATAAGAAGGTTTTAAAAAATAATTTATCAAGCTTTTCATTTATGACTTATGCCCCTTTTTGGACGGTTACACTTAAATTAACAGATTTTTTAAAAAAATTTGAGAAAGGAAACCTCTAATGTGTGTATATTACTATATTCTACATCTTAGTCCTAATAAATTTCCAAGCCAATATATTTATTAAACTGTATTAAGAACTTTGCCATTAACTTGTTTTCTGAGTAATAGGTTCTGAATCAAAGTGAAAACAGTATACTTGGATTAGTTATTCGAAAACCAGCACAATTATTTCACCACTGTTTCTAATATAGTAAAATGTCAAATACGCAATGAGTTTAAAGTTTGTTTTAAGAAACCGCAAAGAAACCAAATAGCTATTTTGTTAAAAACAAAAGCTTTATACTTAAAAAAGAAAAAGCATTAGGTTGGGGCAAAAGTAAATGCGTTTGTGTCATTTGAAAGTAATGGCAGAAACCGCAATTACTTTTGCACCAACCTAATATTAATTTTCTTGAGATTAACTCTTATTAGAAAACGTTTTATTCTAAAGAGGAATTTTAAAAAGCCATACTCAAAGGTGAATTTCTGCTGCTAGAAAGCTGCCAGTTTTAAACTCCTCCCCACCCCCATAAAATATTATTAGGCCGCTTTCATGGTTAGTGACTAAGCATTTCACCAAGAAACCAAAGACTAAATTGCTCCCCTTATTTAATCAACAGCTTTTATCACCGACATCAACCTCACTAATGACCTCACTGCGGCCCTCCAATGCTTATTTTGTGCTTTCTCTTACCACCCTCATCCAAATCACCCCAATATTTCTCCTGCACCGTTCAAGTTAGAGGCATCATGATCCCCATCTAGAAAACAATTTCCTGACGACTCGCTTAATTATCACGCCCTCCCCCGCCCCCGCCTTCCTAGCTCTACTTCCCTAATCGACCCTTTATCGCCCAGGAACAATCGCTAAGCTTGAGCTGCCCACATGGAGGCTTCGCTGCTGCTTTACTTTACAGGCCCTTCCGCGGTTTTATGATTGGTTGCTGTGGTTGGAATGTTTATAGATAATAAACAACTAATCCATTTCTTGCCTAATGAATTGCTCCACCCGCGTACCAGTTTAACACCCGTAACTAGCTCCAGGATCAATCTGCGCCAGCGACCGAGGGGGTGAGGAGGGGAGAAACCACCCAGCCTCACTGCCGCTTAAAATCAAAGCCAAAGAACCCTAGGTCAGCAGACACCTATTTCCCATTTTCCAGTTCCTCTCCTCCGCGACCCCCCACCCTCAGCTAGGGCTCTGCGCCCACCTGCTCCTCTGCCCACGGTCGAAGGAGTGAATTTCAAAAGTGCCTTTCTTAGCTTCTAAAAACGTGAGAGGGCGATCCGCGAGCTTGGGCGTGCTACCCGCGAAACTGGGGCGCCCACAGGAGCCGGCCCTCTGGTGACGGGCTGAAACTGGTGTCTGCAGCGCCTGCTCTTTTGGCCCAACCAGCCTCTTCAGGCTGACACGCCCCGGGGGTAGTTACAATCCTCCTGGCTCTGATGAGCCTCTGCCCGCGGAAGATCAAAAAGGCTGAGGTTGGCAAGGGCGTTCGTTCCCGCACCCGACGGCTGGAGAAGGAAGATAGGCAGGATAGGTGGTGGGGAGGGCACAATCTAGTTAACACTTCGGAATCCCGTCTGAAATAAAGAAAAATGCATGTTCAGACTCCCAAGAGACCCGGAAAAGGAGGAGGATCTGCCAAAAGCATTCCAAGAAGAGAAGAAACCAACGCCAGGGAGAGATTCTTTTATACACATTATGGCAGCTGCACATGGCCTCCGTCAGTAGCTGGGGCCAGGGGGTGTGAGGACGGTGACCTGGAGCCAAGGAGAGGGCCACGGGAACCGAACACCGGAGTCCCTATGGTGTTGCGCTGTGGGAGTCCAATGTCTGGTCCTGGAGCCTCAGAGAGCGCGCTGGTGGTCCTTTGGGACCTTCCCTTTCGGTAAGGACCTAGAAGAGGGAAGTTGAATAGGAATGGAAACCCGAAAGTTCCAGATAGGTTCGCTTACTAGAGCTGTTTCTAAAACTCACTTAACAGCCGGCTGAGCTTTCAATGGAGAAACTTCCTTTCCTTACACAGTAGTTTGAAGGTTCTGCAGTTTTGTGTTTATAAATTTAATTTTAGAAAGCTAATGTGTATGCCACCTTCCAACTGAGCCCACTGTTCCAGGATATCTTCTTTCAAGATCTCAGGGAAGGACCCTCAGAAGCCCTCTCTGCGGCAACGTCCCTACCTCATTTACCTGTGATTTTGCTTCCCTTCATTATAAAGAGTAGGCGAAGATGTCGTTGGGTCGGTATTTATTTTACCAGGTGGCCAGTTCTTCCCAAAACTCTGGTAACGAGCACTTTAATCCCTGTCTTTTCCTTCTTTCACTAATCTTGGCTGGGAAATTTCATTTTTCACCGGGTGGGTGGGTGGGGTGCAGTGGGAGTGGTAGTGGTGCTTCTAATGTTCTGTCATTCAATTCACAAATATTTACTTAGTGCCTACTGTTTTAGGCATTGGGGACACAGTTTAAAGACACCACATGCACACAACAGTTTAAAGACACACATGTGCACGCGCACACACACACACACACACACACACCCTCTCCTAGAGCTTCCACTCTAGAAGGAGGGTCAGGTTAACATTAGGACTCACTTTGGACTGGGAGCTGAGAGGATGTGATTTTTAACAGAAGCGTAAGGAACAACGCCAGCCATCTGGTCACAACCTTTCTCTGTGTCACCTAAGAGGTGTCTTCATTATGTGTAGTTTAAGTCATAGCCTTTCCACAACGTAATTGATATTTAATAGCAGATAGCACTCTCCACCCCTTTGTGCCCACAGAGGCTATTTTCATTGCTGGGTGGGGGGTGAGGTGAAAGGTACTCCAGGCCACTCTCAACTGGTGTTGGTCATTGTTCAACCCATGAAGTCAACAATTTCAGATTTTTAGTGTCCTGAAAAGAATCTTGGCCCCCACATCTTCACTAACACCAAGTCAACTTCAAGACAAAAAGCAGGTTCTGTCCCTCACCGAGAGAGGGATTTTTTTCTTCCATCAGCGCTGAGCTTGGATCCTTTACTTACCTGAGATCTCATTCTCCTCCTCCTCTCTAGGGGAGAAGGAGTTGCCTGGGAAAGAATTAGCAGCTCTTGAATGGCAGGCTTCTCCATGCATTGACTGATTTTGCTGGAAAGTTTTTCCATCTCTCTTTCTCCCCTGAAAGTCTCCTCCTCAGTGGGAATGGAAGCTGCCGATTGCACACTGGGGCAAGGAAGCTTTCTGGGCCTTCTTACTACCCTGGCCACTCTTGCAGAGCCAGAAGATACAGATTTAACTATCCCTTAACAAAGAAGAGAATTAAAAATGACCCACAAAAGAAAACTCGAGTGAAAACAAAGACAACGCGGCCACCGCAAGCTGTTTGGTTATTTTCTCTGACTTGCTGTTTGATTGGAACCTGCCTCATCAGAAATAAAAATAAATAAGAACACAAAACGTTGATTGGTTCTTCATCAGTGAATGTGTCCATGGCTGATACAGAGAGAAAGGAAAATAAATCCTGATTGCTTAATGAAAGGAAGAAAGAAGTAACTTGTGTATTTACACTCTATTTAGAGCTTTAGAACAAGGAACTGAAGAACGCGCAGGAAAAGGCTGCCTGGACCAGCGGGACATTCGCTGACGCGAGGGAGCTGGGAAGCCTGGAGTGAGTCTTCGCTGACGCCGCGGCAGCCATTAGAGAAACTGAGCCACGATCACACGGCGGGGAGTTGGTCTTCATTTTATTTGATCATCAAAGGATCGGATAACTCAGCAAGGCGTCGATGTCTGCATCTCAGGAAGCACTGAAAACTTTAGAAAGGTGTTCGCACTTCGGAGTGGCTTCTTCTGAACGTGATGGACAGAAGAAAAGCCTCTTGCCCGCAGGAAAGTATGGCTGTTCCTGTGTCTTGACCGTGCCAGATCCGGCAGACACCGTGTGAGCGCAATCGACTGTCCAGCGACGTGCGGAGCCGAGAGCGCAGTGGTGGTCACTTCCCTGAGAGGTGGTGCCTGCTGAGTTGGGGACCCAGAACGCTACTCTTCAGCCTCAAGTAGCATCCTGGAAGTCTCTCCGACAAGTCTGAGAGTGCTCAGGGATCACAGCCTGCAGAAAGAAAAGGGAGAAAATGCATATGAAAGCACTTTGTCAACTGTAGAGGATTAGATGGCAAGATTACCATGTGCCTCTGAAAATTTCGTATATAAAGGCAGGGACAATTGGTAAGAAAACAGTAGGTAGAGTTCTGGTTTCGTTTCATTGTCTCTGTCCCCTGTCCTTTAGCTCCCACTGTCATCTGAAGTTGACGTTTACTGAAACTTTACTTATAAAATCCAGTGTTTCTGCTTTCTTCTTCTTTTGTAAAGTTAAGCTGCTCATAAACTTGGCTTCAGAATTAACCAGGGATCACCCTCCATTCAGAGGCACAAAATTACCATTTGTACAGAGGTATGTTTAAAGGAAACTTCCTCTAGTGTAGGCCTGGAAATGTGGAATAATAATTCAAACACAGTGAGTCACAGCTATGACTCAATTTTACTTCTCACGTTAATATAATGTAAAAACTAGCCACAGTAGGCTTTTCTCTCATTTGAAAAATTGCAAAAGTTAAATAAATACTCTGCCGATATCTTGCTGCAGGGAGAATATAATTTGAGAGATCATGGCACATTTCACTTTAGCACCTTAGATGATCATTTATCAGTAATTTCCTAAGCAAAAATAGAGACATTAACCGTCAATGTGTATAACAAATTTTGTGCAGACCTTTGAAAACTTTCTTGCCTGGATTTGGGACAGATGGCAATATTTTATAAAACAGACAACTCGGGATGATTATGTTAGAAATTATTATTGGTGTTGGTGACAACAGAAGGCTTTTAGAGTAAGATTCAGTTAAAATGAAAGGATAGTTGAAAGGATCAGAAAAATAAAATACTTATAACAGAAAAGAAAAAAATCTATGTTGATCTGGAAGTAGAAGCTTAGCTGACCAAGGGGAGGGGTGGAGGAGTGTCTTCCCCTTTACTAGGGGTCAGCCCTCCACTCTCTTGGTGGCAAGCCTCAACTGTCAGAGCCTGGGTTTCCTATCACTGCCCCCTACTGCTCAGGGTTGCATTCCTCTTCTTCACCCCTCTACAGCCCTGAGCTTCAGAGTACTTTACAGTTCCCTAAAGTGATGACCTAGGGCACATTTTTTTTTTTTTTTTTTTTTTTTTTTTTTTTAATCCCCTGGCCCACCAAAACTTACTAGATTTTTCTCCAGGCCTCTCGAGGTCCCAAGAGCTAATAGATAAGCTTATTCATATGGAGGTGCTAATGGATGGTTTAATGTGTTCTCTGGTCCAACCTGTTATAGCTGCCCTAAAACTCATGTTTTCAATGCCTTTAAAAAGATGGGACTAGAAGTCGAAATTGTAGGCAGCATTGCTACAAGGGGAGATACTCAGGGGGAGGCTGCTTGTAAGGAATATCTTACTTATCTATATGGTGAACTGGCCAGAGACCATCTCTAGCAGTGAGTGAATTCACTTATTCTCTAAATTAGTAGTGAAATCTTTTCTTCAAACGGAAGGTTACCTGGAAGTCTAACACGTGAAATCAGTTCAAAATAACTACCTTGGTTGAAAGGAGACTGATGGACCTATTACCTTGAAAACTAGGATAACATTAATAGTAGTCAATCACCCCCATCTTTTTCACTTCTTCCCCGGAGCGCTCCTGGGAATACAGTTTTAACATTATTATTTTTTCATGAGGTCAGCATGGAAGATATAAACATCATTTATAAAAATAAGAAACAATTAATTGGAGGTAGAAAGAAATTGTATAATTAGAAGCATTTTCAGTGGCCATGATGAGAATAACAGTACATAGGTATAAAATATGCATACAATTAATAGATCCCATAGTCACAGATTCATAAATATGTTTATAAACAATGATTACTGGAAAGTGTTCACTTTTATATCTTCTTTAAACCAAGTGTCTAGTCACCATATGGGTTGTCACCATCTGCGCTGAGGAATGTACATTAGAAAAATCACAATTCAAGGTCTGGGAAGAGAGCCACAGGAATAAAATGAGGAGAACATTGTGGAGATATATTTTCTGTTATCCCCATTCAAAATAGATCAGCCTGCACTGATAACAGCTGCAAAAACAATTGGGGACCTTATTCCTGAAATCAAAGGCAAACTGCCAGATGGCAACCAACCAGAGGAACTGAGGATGAAGAGGATTGCAAAATGCTGGGGAAATAGAGAACAAATCCTTTGGAGAATAAACATGTCTGTATCTTTGTTAAAATGTAGAAATCAGAATTTTTCCCAAACTTTCAAGTAATAGAGAATAAAATAAAAACAATAAGTGTTTGTTAACCCGAAAGTTTACCTATGGAGAAAAACAATTTTCTTAGTTGAAAATGTGACAGCTGTTCAGGCTTCTCTGTCATTTTTCTTGTCTCTCTTCATAATCTCTATGTAATCCAGAAACAGCCAGTAAAAGAAGAGAATCTCTGCCTCTTTAATTACTTCCTGTAAGTTTGACAAGTACTACCTCAGCCTCATTGGCTATGCTACGTCTAAATAAGCCACTCTTTCAAAGACAGCATAATTATTTGCATACACTTACTCCCCTAGCTATATATCATGCCTATCAAAACTAAGTGCTTCCAACCTACCTTAACAGTGTCTTAGCATTTATCTCACTTGAGCAGTATGTTTAACTATTAAATGTTACTACATTCTGTGTCGGTAAATATTCAAACCATTTATGATCATATATACTCATAATCTGAACTAAAACCCAGAACAGAATTTATTAAAATTGAGGACAAAAATAAATGCATTCGTTATGACAGATCAGAATTACTGATTCCTACTTAATCTTACTCACACCTGAATATTTTGTAACATAATTTTTATATTTATGAGACTTCTAGGTGAGTGAGCTTGTAAGTGAGTTTGTGAAAATGTGTGTGTGTGTGTTTAGTGGGGAAGGAAATAGTCACTAAGAAAAATTGAGCTACTAAAATTGTAAGCCTAAAACACTGACATTTTCCATGGAGTTCTGATTAAAAAAAATAGTTTCAAGTTTTTAAAAGCATCAATGCTGGTATAGATAAAAATAATCTACATTAATTTTGAAAAACTACGCCAAGTGTCGTTGTTTATACCTGTAATCCCAGCACTATGAGAGGTCAAGGCAGGAGTAATGATTGAGGCCAGACATTCAAGACCAGCATGGGCAACATAGTGAGGTCCCATCTCACTATGTATGCAAATACATGCATACATACATACATACTAAAATTGTATTTATTGGTTCAAGATACATTTTTTTCTAAGAAAAATTGTGTCTTTGTAGATGATATTTAAGTCTTGGGCACTGATTTAAATACAAGATTAATAAAAAAGAAATAATTCCAATTCAAGGTACATGTCTGGGATATACATTAAGGTTCTATTCTGTGAAATCAAGGGAATATCTGACACATGCCCAGTTAGTTTGATGCATTAAAAGCAGCCAATTTGATAGTTAAAGGCTCTTTTAACAAATGGGTTTTGAGGCATTCTAGTTATCTGGTTTGACGCTCTTTTGGTTAAATAAACCATTTGATTCCAAATATCTACTTTATTATATTTGGTATGATAGTTTAAATTAGTAATGCTAGGTACAGTGTTTAACTATGAATGAAACCGACTTTGCTTCCAATGCTTGACTTAGGCATTATTTTATTTCTTTATATAAAACATCATTTTGGGGTTTATCACTGCACAAATTGATATATATGGTTAAAACAAGAAGAAACTGTAGGGTATTTAGGAAGCAGCAACAAGGTGGGTGGGCCGTCATGTCATTTCTAATAGGTGCAATGTGAAATGGATATAGATGTAATTACGAAAAAAGTTTCAGTGCAAACACACCTTTAGTGAACTTGGAATGCTGCAGGGATGGGAGGTTCTAAAATGAAACAAAATCATCCATTACAAATCAGCAATTTGGCTAATCTTTGTATCAGCATATGTATCAGAACCAAAGGAAACATGGTAATGTGTGCTTGTATCTGGAACGTATTAAACTATCACAGTAAAACAATGCACATCTGCATATGTGATTAGTCACGTTTCAGTTTCCTCTTAAAGACTGTGTATGGGGAGGAAGTGTTTGAAAAAACCGACTGCTTACTTTATTATCCTGCTTAATTGAGGAGGAAAGGGGTAGAGAGTCGAGTTTACCATGAAATAGTCTCTCCCAAACTTGAAAAAAAGAAGTGCACAATCAGTCAATGAATATTTGTTTGACGGACATTAATATAAAGAAGCCAAGGCACATAGACTCCATAAATGGGAGGATAACTTGTATGTACATAAAATGTTAAATATCTGTAGAAAAAATAAATAGATACATATTTGTTTGGTACAAAGTGCTAAACATAGTAAAAAGACAGTAACTTTTATTTCTTTCTAATGAATTATCTCTGGAAAGATACACAAGAAGCTGATAATATTGGTTGCTTCCAGGAGGGAACCTTGCTGGCTGAAGGACAAGGTTGTGGAGAAGACAGTTAAACACTTTTGTACACCTTGAAATTTAAACACTGAGAATGTATTACACAACTATTCTAAAACTAACAAAATAAAATAATTAAGCACATGGTTGGCTTCCAAAATAATGGTTCAAATAGACATCAAGATACTTCGGAATTCTGTGCTGATCTTAATGAAGAAACAGTGGTCTGGACTGAATATTAAAAGATGGATAAGGCTGGGTGCGATGGCTCACGTCTGCAATTCCAGCACTTTGGGAGGCTGAGGCAGGAAGATTCCTCAAGCCCAGGAGTTTGAGAACAGCTGGGCAACATAGTGAGACACTGTCTACAAAAAATAAAAAAAAAAAATTAGCCCAGTGTGGTGGTGCATGCACGCCTGTAGTCCCAGCTAGTCTGGAGGCTGAGGTGGGAGGATCACTTGAGCCCAGAAGTTTGAGGCTGCAGTCAGCTATGATCATGCCACTGCACTCCAGCCTGGGAGATACCTTGTCTCCAATAATAATAATAATAATAATAATAATAATAATAATAATAAAAGAAAGAAAAGATAAAGAGTATTTGTATACACTGATAGTAGCCTGAAGCATTCTAGTCAGGGCAACTGATACTAAGCAAAAGTATGAAGTAGGAAAATAAGACATTTGTGGTTTCAATAAGTAGAAAGGACTGGGTGTAAGTAATTTGGGGAGTATGGCTGGAGAGATTAGGGTACAGATTATCAAGGGGGTCTTGAATATCAGGGTAAGGAGCTTAGACTTTAAATAATACCGGCAGTGAAAAACTTTTGAGATTTTTGAATAGGAGGGAATTAGTCTCCTCAGTCTCACTCAGTGTGAATTGGAGTGGGAGAGATTGGAGTCTAATACAATCGTCTAAGCAAGCAGGCTGGGCGTAGGTGGTGGGGTTAGTTTGTAAAGGTTGGAGGCATGAACTGAGACAAAGTGATAGGAGGGATCAGCAGAACCAGTATGCCAGAGGGTCCGTAAAGACAGGGCAAACATCAGCATCAAATTTTTAAGGGTGAAAAGGAGTAGAAACTGAGAACATGTTATTTTATTTATCGATTTGTAAGTAACGGTGTTGAGAAAAAGAATATAGTATATGTTTTTGGTGAATGTACATTTCCTTGAGAGTGGAGGGGGTAGAAACACGATTTTCAGGAGTTTTAGTGGAGGTGATGAGAAACAACAACAAAAAAAGTAGCATTGTCAAGATTATGTAATCCAGGCCAGGTGCAGTGGCTCATGCCTGTAATCCCAGCACTTTAGGAGGCTGAGGTGGGCGGATCAGTTGAGGTCAGGAGTTCGAGACCAGCCTGGCCAACATGATGAAACCCCATCTCTATGAAAAAAATACAAAGATTAGCTGGGCGTGGTGGCGGGCGCCTGTAATTCCAGCTACTCGGGAGGCTGAGGCAGGAGAATGACTTGAACCCGGGAGGCAAAGGTTGCAGTGAGCCGAGATCTTGTGCCACTGCACTCCAGCCTGGGCGACAGAGCGAGACTCCATCTAAAAAAAAAAAAAAAAAAAAAAAAAAAAGGATTAAATAATCCAGCAGAATCAATACTTTTTGAATGTCTAACATGTGCTACAAACTGTATTAGGCACTTGTATAAACTGGAACAAGACAGACTTAATCTTTGCTTTTATGGAGTTGATGTTATGAGAAGACAGACATTAAACAAGTAGTTAATAATGAATGGATGATGTTCCATCATACAAGAAGAAAAATAGGTGCTCACAAAGTTTATAGCAATGAAAAGAATGATAGAAATGGAAAAATAGTTGTAGGAATGCGATGGGGACACACAAAATAATTTTTTTTTTTCCCAATTAGAGACAAGTCTTTGAAGGCATATTGGAAGTAGTTTATGGCAAGGACAAGAACAGATAATTAGTGATGCAAACTCCTTGGGGAGGTGGGAGGAGATTAAATTAAGCACAGGTGCAGAGGTTTACATGTGGAAAAGAAGACACTGATTTTTTGAGTCAGAAAGGAAGAAAAGAAAACTACAGCATAAAGGTAATCCTGTTTAGAGATTGAAAGAAGGAAAGCTGAGAATATTCAAGTCAGAGTGCTTTACCCTGAGTGTAAAGTTGGGGCTTGAGGAATATGGGTTTGGTATAGCCAGTGGGGGTGTATGCTGAAACTGATTGGCTTCTTTCTGTTTCAGGGTTACAGACTGCACCTTTAGTGCCAGGTCAACTCAAGGCAGTGGTGTGGCAGACGCGTGGGGTATGGTTACATAGAGCCTGAAGTGCTGAAGTAGAACTTGTTGCATATAAACAAAAATCCATCACTGCTAATTTGAAAACTCTCATAATGCAAGACCTAAACAGAAATCTTTAAAACCAGTAGGACTGTGTAAAAAGCATTTTATTATTTTTGCATACTATATGAAAATAAGATATATTTTTTACTTACATATATAATGATCTCACATAGTAAGTAGCCCCTATGTGGTAAAAGATAATAATTTTAAGAAGGATCAATTGAAACAGTAGAGATTTTCAGCTAGTTTGGGAATCTCTCTGAAACTGCGTGAAATAATCACCAGATTGGGGTGGCCACAGACCTTCTGATGAAAAGATACGGTTGAGAGTTTATTCCGTGGCTTTGGTCCGAGATGTTTTGGAAGGATAAGAACTGATGGGATTGAGTCCGCAGGTTTCTTTTCCCAATGTTGGTTTCAGATGAAAAGCAACTGGAAATGGGAACAAGCCTTTTTGTGACTGATCTTCCTCGGTGGCAGATAAGATTGATGCACCTGGAAGGCCAGCACTAATGTCTGCTCGGGGGCGGCCACAGAGGGAAAAGGACGAACAAGTTGCCGACTATGGGGTGTCTGATGACCGCGGGACCTCATTCACAGCTACTCTCTCCTGACCAGGGGGAGCCCTCCTTCCTCCTTACTTCAGCCAAATGAGAAAGCCTACCTCTCAGCAGGCCTGGGAGGATGAAGGATAAGAATCCAAAGTTGTGTAGATGATAATCAGGATTTATCCTGGTACATTTAATGCATTTAATAGCTTGGGGAGTGTAATCCAAAGTTAAGTATTCAGAAAAAGAATAATTTCTGGCTGGAGACTGAACAGGATTAAATCAAGCCGTTAGCTGGAGACGCAATGTGGATAGGGCAGTTGTAATTCAGGAATAGATATTTTAATGAGAAAAGCTACATATTATGTTGTCATACACTCCCTGCAGACATATCTTTGTCATTTAGTTGGATATGCATTTCTATTTTCTTAAACAGAATTGCCTATCATTTCAGATCATGTGATAAATTGCAGTTAAATATAAAGAGTTATTGCAATTTAAAAATAAATATAATTCTGTTATTGCCACATTTTGCGGGACATTAGAAGTCAGACTGTCCTCATTATTATGTTTTAAAATTAAATCTGTTTGTCAGATAACCTAACCTTTTAAAGCCATATATCCTATTTTAATTAAAGAAATTCTGGTTGTGATCATTGTATAGAATTAAAATCTCATGTAAAATATGGGAAGAAGGGAGGCAAAAGGAGGTCATATAGTGTTACCTGATAAAAGGAGACAGTAATATTTAAAATGAGGTAAGTGTTGCACCGATTTATGATGTATTTTATCTGCAGGAGAAACCATAGTTTATCGTGGAGTCATTCGGCTTGAATCGTCAGCTGTATATCTTTGACTTTTTGAATGCAACTGTTGAAAGGAAAAGACTTTCAGAGATGTGAGCTATGAGATAGATCAAAAGCTTAAAGCAATTTTGCTTCGCTAGTTCAAATATATTTTTATTGAAACATATTTTGTTGTCATGCATGCATAAATATTATCTAGTATCAGTCAAAGAGAGTGAGTGTGCAAGAGTTTCTGGGTGTTTTAACAGAAAAATAAGAATTTAAAGATCCCTAAAACTTCTGTAATCTTAAACTTTGCTTCACTTAGTGTTCTTCTTTTAACATCTAATTTTGTAGTAGTCATTCTTTTCCATACATAATTTCTGTTGTAGAAAATAAAAAGAAATTAATGATATTAGATTTATAGACTAAATTTATCAATAAATTTAAAAGACATAAATCCTTATGAGATAATAGGAGACACTAATTAGAATGTCTTAGGAAGCTGAGTATAGTTCCACATCCTATATAAGCCATATGCTTAAACTGTATGGTTAGTTTTGTGTTTTCACTTATTTTTTTCTGTCATTATATCCTTTTTGTTGTTTTCAATTGATAGCACTGTAAATAGTCATAAAATAATTAAAACTGGTCAAACAATACTTTGATAAAAATTTGTTAATTTGAGTTCAGTTTATTTTCTTTCTTCAGCTTGAGATTTTCTCACTATGTTAACATTGCCTCCTCTTTAAGTGTTTTTAGAAACCAAAGAAAATCTTTTTCTTCAATTATTGGAATGGGTGGAATTATTTTATAATGTATAACGTTTCCTTTTTCAGGAGTTGGTTTTAGTTTAGAATTGAATGATAAAAATAAGCTATTAAAAAGAGTTATTAGAGTTATTAGAAATAGAGTTGAACAACTATACTACACAGTCTGAAGACAGGAAGGAATTTAAATTCTTTAAATAGTCTGCAGAAATCAATCCCAAAGAATTTAAACTATTTAATTCAAAAATAGTAGAAAAGATAGGTGAGACCAAGAGGAGAGACTCTACTGCTGGTTCTACACTCAATTACATTTCAAAATAGATTTCAAAAGTTATTCTCTCTTTTGACTCTTAAAGACCACAGCTAGTAAAGTAATCAGAGGTTAATTAGATCTACTGTGTCCCCTTTACCAATCTCTTTTGGAAGGATAAAATGCTTAGAATGTGTTCTTGCTCATGTCATCTTCGGTATCCTCAATAGGGTTAATGATTTGAGATTTTAGAAAGGGAAGAAAAATAATTAGTGCTCATAAATTAAATGTACTGATCTCTGTCTCCAAAAGTATGGACATCTGATAAAATACAGATTCTTCACTGCTGCATTCTCACCTCTCTGTGAAGTGGAGGAAGAACACAGGTTTTCTGAAAAGGATTCAAAAATGATAAAGCAGCCTAGTGTTTTGAGCTGGTGTAGCAATTTATACAAGGAACTTGGACGCTCATATAATTCTTAGTATTATTTAGAGAACAGCAGCTTGAAGGGTTCTGATGCCTTGTATATCTTACCCAGGCTTTATTACAATGTTTACAAAAGGACTCACTTCATAACTCACGTCCTTTCTTAAAGCAGTGACCATAAAGCAGCAAACATATGACAGATGTGTGTCTGTGTGTCTTTTCTGCCTTGTTTAGACTTTATGAAAAGTTTTTTTTTTTTTTCAAGAAAATCATTAGTGGAGGATTGTTTCACATTAATATACATTCTTTTGTTCGTAGTATTTTTTTTTAAGGTTGCCTAAATACTGTATTTTCATTAGGTCCATCAGAGGAAATATAAGTTTCTGTATTTAATTTAGGTCACTCCATGCTAAGTTCACATTTACTGAAGCTTATGGTAATAAAATACCTTTAAACATCATTTTCACCATATTTTATATTTGCTATTTCAAAGACCTTTTTTTTCCAAAGTCTCTTTGCCTGGACCCACCCCCTGGCCCACTTTTTTGTATTTTAGCAAGATGAACATCTTACTGAATAGAGGTTTTAAAATAAAAAAAAATTATCTTATAAAAACTTGAAAAAAATGAGTTCCAGAATTTTTTATATTTTAAAATAAAGCAATTATAATTTATTTAAGTACCTAGCATATATATTGAATGTAAACAATCTAGAAGTGTGGAGTAAGTACTAAAAATATGCTAAATATTATACTTTGTAAACAAAAAAATCCATCTATTGAGATAATTAATTTATTAATCCTGATATTCCTTAAATATCTATTATGCGACAAACATTGCACTAAATAATTTAATTGTACAACCTAAACAACACTATCGACTAGTTTGATTTCTTGTTTTTGAGAAAAGAATTGAATATACCCCGTATAATAAAATTGTGCTAATTAATATTCCACTTATTTATCCAATGATTGATTTAAGTGGCACTTAGTAACAATTTGCACCAGTTAACTCTATTAGTGGGATTAGTAGCAATTCAGAGCAAAATGAGTTTATTAAAATGATTAAAATAGTTTAAGAAAATTTATTTTGTAAGAATGTTTGACTCCCTACAGCAACGAAAGGGACAGGAATAAAAAGTGAGAGGTTTCTATACTGTGATTTTACTGTTGTGACAGACAGCATAGTCTTTGCCTGGAAAAGCTTTTCTGTTAGTTTTATTGATTATGTGTGAAGTTCTAATATGAACTATAATATTTCATTATAGTGTAATTATGTTATTTATATTTCAATATTTTAATCCAACTAGATTATTCTTTACATAGTAAAATTTAACATAACCTATATTTCAGAATCATAAGCAAATGATCATTTCTTAAAACATGATGCAATTTGATTTCAGACAATTCAGCTGGTGTTTTTAGATCTGCCCTTTTCTTTGCCAACCCAGTTTCCTCCTTTCTTTTTCTTTTCTCCGTTTTTTCTAGGAAAAATTTTTGTATCTGTTTTATCATTGTGGCTTCATTTATAAGCATTTGCTTTTTAGAGACATTAAAAAATGTTCTCTCAGTAAATCCTTTTCAGATATTACATGAAGTGTCAATTTATATTCTGTTTCTGGAGGTGCTTCGCAGTTTAGGAGGGAGTTTTTCTAAATTTTCCCTCACAAGTTCAGTAAGTGTCTTCCAATGAACTTACCCCTACAGCTTTCTGATAAAAGTCTTTGGTACGAGAGAATAACACTTCCTTTTAAATAGTAATTTTGTAAATAAAAATAATAGGGTGATTACAGTTATTTTATTGATTGCATTAATATATTTCATTATTAGTTTATAATCTTCTGTTGGGGTATTTTTAAAGAAATTTCAGTTGCAGTTATTTAAGAGACATATAACTTAGTTATGACATATGTACTGATACTACAATAACTCTGATAGACCTATTTCTGAGAGTTAATTAACTTTAAAAAATTTCATTAGCAAAGTGATTTTCATTTTATGTTAATGGATACTTTGTGAATAACCAAAAGTAAAAAATTATAAAATAATATTACAAAACTGAAGCAAAATGATGCCTCTTCAAAAATGTTTTAAAATCTCTTTGATTCTGAAGAATATCTTCCAATACTTCTGTTTCATAGCTTTAAAGCTTGTAGTTATTATATTTTAAAAGAAATAAGAAGCAAGGAAACACTCCCATCTTTATCTATCTTTGTCTCTCATCTATCAATGTCTGTCTATCCATTCATCCATTACCTACCTTGCCTTCATATTAGCAATTGAATATCATCAATCATTTGCTAATATGAAAAAAAATTTAAGACTTCCAAATGTCCTGAAAAGCTGTTATTTGCATTTTACTTTAGTAGTGCTATAGTTGGGAGAAACATCACTATGCCTTCATAATTCAAAAACCACTCAAAAAAAGCAAAAATGACTATTTTAAATCATATTAAAATTATGTTACTTAAGCTTTTTAGTAATCAGTACAAAGATATTTGAGATAACTAAGCATGGCTAAAATTAAGCTTTTGTGAAGTTTGTAATTAGTACCTGCTGTCAAAGTAAAATTTCAGGTTTAAATGGCACAAAAGGAAAAGTTACCTGAACCTAACCAATTGATTGATTATTATGGAATGTATTGTCTTTTCCTAGAAGCCAAATGCTATCATGTTGACTGTGCTATTTTATTATATATTTCTCTAATCATTAAACAGATGCTTTATAAATAATGACATTTTATGAATTGAAATAAATTAGTGATAAAGGTAGAAGACTGTCAATTTTCAGTCTCTTACAGTGAGAACAGTTGCAAAAATGTATTATCCTTTTGAATTTTGATCATGTGCTTTTTTACCGCTGTGAAAAACCTAAAGCTCTCTGCTTGCTACATTGCTACAGTTCTTCTATCAGAAGACAGGACTGTGAAAATCTGCAATAGCCTTCAATGTGACTTGATAAATAGCAAGAGAGCTTAGTGGAAATGTTGAACTCCTTCATGATTAAAAAGCAAACCTTTAATGTAGTTTTTGTTTACCATGTCATAAGTGCAGCGTTGGAAGTTACTGCCAAAGAGTCATTGGAACAGGCATCAGTAAGGCAATGTCAGCCAGCCGATGCTTTGAAAATGATTCAGTTCCTCTAGCCTTATGACTAAAATAATATCCAGTGGCTCCAGCCCCAAGCCTGGTTAATGCATCTGTCCAGAACACATAATTACTCGGTCATAACATTCCCCCGGCCACCAGCCAACAAACCAATCAGCATTTCTTCCTAACTCACCAGAATTTTTGCTGTGTCAAACTGTTTGATCTCTAGGTAGTAAAAATGCAAAAAATGAAAGACACTGCACTGGAAGGTTTTAATTTAGAATAGTTTCTCATGGAAATTAAATTTAAAGATAAATATGTTTTGTTGTCATGATGGAAGTTGAGATTTTCATTTGTATCCTTTTTCATATAATGTAGTTTGTTTTTGCATCATAAGCTAACATTTTCAGTCATTTTAGTGAGAAAATATTCTAAGGACAAAATAATACCGGATACATCTCCAGTTACTACTTGTTTCGAAAACATTAACAAATGTAGTGGCAAAACATTATATTTTTGTTTAACATAAATATACAGTATGTGCATATATTTACGTACATGGATGTATATAGAATTCCTTATATTACTTTCTGAGGGGAATTAGGAAAGTACATTTACTTATGTATGTATGTGTGTGTGTTTGTTTTATAGTCTAGGCTTTTACAAGCTCATTACATTTGAATAATTATTAACAAGATCTTTGAAATGATTCTGGATTAAATCACAAGATTTTCCTGTTTTTCACAGACTCGACTAAAAATGTTTTTAAGTGAATTTCAAAAATCATTTAGTGAAAGTTTACTGAGTACATGAAATTTGAGCTTAGTTAAAAGAATAAATAGATTTAAGCCATCAGAAAAAATGAGAAAGAACACTCCACATAGAAAGAAATCATGTGAGAAGAAGTGTAAGTGTGAAAGAAAATGACATGCTTAGGAAAGTATAAGAAAGTTGATCTTTCTGGAGTGTAAACGGCCCATGTGAGAGTAACACAACTTGAGGTTGCAGTGGCGGCATGGGTCAGGCTGTGAATCCCCTTAATATGAGAATGGAAACATGGTTATTAGGGCTGATAATTTAAAGAAATGGTATGAGGGTGCTTCAGGGAGTTAACTTATGGACACATAAAAATATTTTCTCTGTTATTTATTTCCTCTTAGCTTTACTTCAGCTTGTATCAGGTTTAGTTGTCCATGTGCCCCTTGGGTCATATTTCTGGCTTCATGTTTGGTATGAACAGAAGTATGGAAATACTTCATTCCCACAAACAGTTGGTAATGTTTGTATAGCATCACTTCTTTATCTCAGGCACACACCGACCTGCAAGGGAACAGGATCTGGAATGAAGATAAAAGACGATGTCACAGAACAAATTTGTCTTCCAAATAGCTGGTTATTGAACACTTGCAAGGAGGACCACAGTAAATGTCCTTTTGAGCTCAAAAGGGGAGAATTCTGCATATCCATATACCTACATACACACACATAATGTTTTCCACATACTTTCTGTCTTTACTGTGTCATCATGCATGCTTGTGTGTGGACATTCACATTTATGGTTTCTGGCCTGGTCTTCAGGTCTCACTTCATTTCTTAGTGACAACACCGTTCACATATCAAAAACTTTGAAGCACTTACCAAGATACTGTAATAAATAACACATAAGCCATCTCTAAGACACAATTGCTTTCTTTTTTTAGTGATTTTATATTTCATAATTTCAAAAGCAACTTGAGCTTCCACTAAAGTCAATATGGTTAGCTCCTAAAATGCAAAATGACGCTATGGAGTGAATGTGTAGTGTGCTGAGGCTGCTGCTGTTGCTGCAAATCTGCATTTTTATGTTCACCTATAGCCTTACAAATTGATCTAATTTGAAAGAGAAATTTGTCTGAAGGATGGATATAACTCTTAAAGTGATAAATTTAAAAGCTACTTTATCTTAAAGGGAAGAAGACAGAGTGTTTGTGAATTATCATCATCTCTGCTATTAGTACACTCTGCACTGTGATTTCAGGGAATAGGCATCAAATATAGGACTTTTCATTTTGAGTTAATGGAACCCATGCTCTAAGGCAGCACTGCCCAGTAATAATAGAATGAAAACCACATACTGCATGTAGTTAGTGGTTTAATAGCCACATTAGAACAAACAAAAAGAAACAGATACATTAGAAATTAATTTTAATAATATATTTTATTTAATCCAGTATGCTAATACTATTTCAATATTTAAGCAGTGTAAAATAGTAATAAGATATTTCTATCTTAAAAAATTAAGTTCTCTAGAGCTGGGTACGTTGGCTGATGCTTAAAATCTCAGTATCTTTGGGGGCCGAGGTGAGAGAAGCACTTGAGTGCGGGAGTTGGAGGCTGCAGTGAGCCATGATGGGCCGCTGGACTCCAGCACAGGTAACACAGCGAGGCCCTGACTTAAAAAAACAAAACAAAACAATGAAGTTCTTTAATTTCAGTGTGTATTTGATCTTTACAGCATTTCTCAATTTATACTAGCCTTATCTCAAGTGCTTAATAGTCACATGTGGCTAGTGGCTACCAGGTTAGACAGAGAGTTCTGAAGCAAAAGCAGCTGAATTCATGGTTATGGTAATGCTGACTTGGAGGCACACTGGAAGCTGCATATACCTTGGTGTTTTAGTCCTTGGATAGCAACATTACAAAGACATTCCCTACAGAAGTCTTTTATCAGATACCGAATTCATTTAGATTTACCCAAATATGCATCAGGTTTCTTGCTCTCTATTTCTTCTTGGATTTCTGAGTTTTCCCCAGGTATACATTTTCTTCAGCATAAAACATACTTTAAATGCAAGTCTGCTGGAGATGAATTTTCCCAGTTTTTGTTTGTCTGAAAATGTATTTTCATTTTTGGAGGGCGTTCTTGTTAGGCATATACTGTAATTCTAATTTAATTAATATTTTTAAAATGCTTTAAATATAGATTTCTGGGTTTTTGGTTTTTTGTCTTTTGCTTTTTTTTTGTTTGCATTTTTAAATTGTTGTTGTTTGCTGTGCTCATATTGTTTCTCTTGAGAAGTCAGCTGTTCTTCTAATTGCTGCTCCTTGAAAGGTTTTATTTTATTTTATTTTATTTTGTTTATTTATTTTTTGAGATGGAGTCTCGCTCTGTTGCCCAGGCTGGAGTACAGTGCTGCAATCTCTGCTCATTGCAACCTCTGCCTCCTGGGTTTGAGCAATTCTTCTGCCTCAGCCTCCTGAGTAGCTGGGATTGCAGGCATGCACCACCACTCCTGGCTACTTTTTCTAGTTTTTTCTTTCTTTCTCTTTTCTTTTTTTTTTTTTTTTTTTTTTGTGGAGATGGGGTTTCATCATGTTGGCCAAGCTGGTCTCAAACTCCCGATCTCAGGTGATCCACCTGCCTTGGCCTCCGAAATCGTTGGGAATACAGGTGTGAGCCACCACGCCCATCCTGTTCTTTTTCTTTTAATTGCTTTTATGATTTTCTCTTTGGATTAGTTTTCAGCATGGCATTCAACATTAGTATTATAATGATGTGAGTAGTTGCTGATTATTTTTTAGTTTTTCCTGTTTGTGCATTGTATACTTTTTTTCAATTTTGGTGTCATTTATTTCATCAGTTTATGAACATTCACAGTTATTTTGTCTTTAAATGTAACTCCTGTTCATTCTCTTTCTTTTTTCTTCTGGAACTTCTATCCATTCATGTTAAACTTTTATACTGTACTATATCTCTGAATCATTCTTATTTTCTCTTCCGTATTTTCTGTCCTTTAGTCTCTTTATTCTTCATTTTGAAAATTTTCTTCTGATTTACATCCCAGTTCACGAGTCTCTCTTCAACCATATTTGGTTTACTATAAAACTCATCCATTGGGCTTTTTAATTCTGGGTATTTCATTTTCTGTTCTGGAATTTTCATTTTTAAAAATAGATTTTAGTGCTCTTCTGAAATTTGAAATATTTTCCATGTCCTTGAACTAGTAAATGTTTACTCCAAATTAGGTGCTCCTGTGAGTCTGTTTTTATTGTTTGTTTTTCCTGTTTTTCACTAGTGTTGCTTTTTTGTACCTGCTTTTAAAAAATATTCTCTGAACATTGTGTTTACAAAATTGCTTTTAATAATATTCTGGAAAATAGGGTGATGTCATAATTTCCAGAGAGGATTTGCTTTTCCCCTCTACCAAATAACTGGAAGCACTAGCCAAGTGGAATAATCTTAACTCAATTTCAAGTACTGAGATGATTTTAAGCTCAAGTATAGTTCCTGTGAGTGCTGTACACTACCACCCCACTCTTATCTTTTCCTTTACCCTTTTCATCTGAAGGTTCATTCCTTCAGAGTTTCAACTCGAAGTAAGGAGAATTCAACTGGGAACTCCTTCTGGCAGGCTCTGGACTGTTTCTGTTCTCTCAGTCAAAAATCTTTCAGATTAAGAGGACAGAACCCCACAAAATAGGGAAAAAGTGGCTGCAGAACTGGACTTACTCTTCTGACTACCTTTTATTATTTCAAGATCCTGAACTGGTAACTTCATTAACATGTTAGCTTTCCCATGCCTTAAAGTAAATATTTTATACATTTTGTGCAGCTTTTCTAATGTATTAGAGACCTGCTTCAGATGATCTAGTATACCATTCTCCCTTTAATTCTGTTTAATTTCTAAAACTGCTGTTATTTTTGTCCATGTTATGATCAAATTCACTTCAGTGTAGTGGCAATTTATTTGCTTTTTGGTGAAGCTGTCTAACAGATTGAAGTAGGATCTCTGTGAGCCAAGCATCATCTAAAAAATCTTCATATTTTTCATCTCTTTCACACCTCTTTCCATTTAGATTTAACTAGAATGTGTCTTTAAAGTTTTCCAATTATCTCATATTTTCTTTGAGATAAAGTAGCTATTTTTCAGTTACTGTGATATACCCAAAGTAGCTCTGGTTTGCCTCCAAGGATCATGGCATCTCAGTAAAAGGTACTAACTTATACATAAGCCCTAAAGATACTTTTGTCTAAATATTATTCCATATGAGCAGTTTTTAGCATCACTTTTGAAAACAATAACTGAGGAAGTTCTTTTCTTTTTGTGTATCATGTTTTCTAACTGTTCTGTTATAGGTTGTTTCAGCTGTTTTTTGTTTGTATTTGATTTTTTGTTATTTCATTCATTCATATGACAGATAATAAAATGGGATTTGAAAAGACTGAAAATCAGTTATGCTAGTAGATTTCTTGAGGACTAATGGACATAGAAAATCCATCCATGAGAGCTTAAGATATTCAGATAAACTTGATATACCCCAGGCCCAGAAAATTTAGAAAAGAAAGAGGTATGATTTGATTAGTCTAGTAATTCTCAATCCTGGTTCCCTCAGCTCAGATCTCCATAAGCTAGTGTGTGCATCAGAGTCAGCTGAGTCACTACCCCAGCCCCATGCGCTTGCCTTGTTCTCTGACGGGAAGTGTCCCTGTTTCTATAGATGAATGGGTCTACTGTGACAATTTCTCTACACTTCCTTGTGTTTTTCATAGACGTGCTCCTAAATCATTAACTTACTGTCCTCAATGAACACCTCTTTTTCTGGTCCTGTGGCTACCCTGCTGCTCAGAAGTTAGCAGGATACTAGGGAATCTGATGGGCACCCTTGTATATAGAACCCATAAGTGTTAATGCTTGTGGGGCAAATTTTGAATAGTGTGAGTGCTGGTAGATAAGTTTTATTCTCTCCTCTACCTTAAAAGGACCATAGTTTCATAAATGTGCACCAGAGAGATCTTGTGTAAATGGGCAATCAACTTATCATGAAGCCGTAACCAGAACAACACACTCCCTTCTGTCTCCCTCACATTTGCTTTCATGCCTGCACTCCTGGATTGCACTCCCCCAGTAAAATGTTAGCACATCTGCTTTTGCCTTGGGCTCTGTTTCTAGAGAACTTGGCTAAGATAGACTCTATCAGCAACATAATGAGTATTTATGACTGTGATATTGCTGAGTAGGCTGTTGGTAAACACATATGCAATATTGACTAAAGACTTGCACTTCCCAGAAGGTATTTTGGTAAATATGATTAGACAACTCAAGTTCAAAACGATAGTTAATAGCAAAGACTTAGTGAGAATTCACTATCTGCCAGACATTGTGATAAGTGCCTTGCATGTGTTATCTTTTTAGACTTCCCAGTAGTGCAGTTGGTTGGGATACTATTAATCCCATTTTTCTATATGGGGAAGTTGAAACTGAGTGGTTAAATAACTCATCTAGGATCATGAGTTAGAGTCAGAACTGGGATCCAAATTGTACAATTCCAGAACTTAAGTTCTTGACCACAAACTGTACTACCTGAACAAAGTTTGGTTTTGTTTTACTTAGTTTTATTGATCATACCACTGTTTCTTACTGTGATGAAACTAGAAAGGGCATCTGGGAAAGCCCTGCTTTTCAGCGTCTTCTACCTACCTGTCCTTAACAAAGCTCCTTTTTTAGAACACTTCTAGGATATTCATGCCCCCATTTAGCATTACTTTTCTTTTTTTTTTTTTTTTGAGACGGAGTCTCACTGTGTCGCCCAGGCTGGGGTGCAGTGGCACGATCTCGGCTCACTGCAAGCTCTGCCTCCTGGGTTCACGCCATTCTCCTGCCTCAGCCTCCGAGTAGCTGGGACTACAGGCGCCTGCCACCACGCCCGGCTAGTTTTTTGTATTTTTAGTAGAGACGGGGTTTCACCATGTTAGCCAGGGATGGTCTCGATCTCCTGACCTCGTGATCCACCCGCCTCGGCCTCCCAAAGTGCTGGGATTACAGGCTTGAGCCACCGCGCCCGGCCTAGCATTACTTTTCTCACAGTGTTGACAGTGTCACCCTCATCCTTAAAGTTGAAGAAAGAGGAGTTTGTAGTTGTTTCTGTGAAGAAGGCAGAAATATGAGAACTAAGTGTGAGAAATTCTTAAAAGTTTAGCAGTACCAAAATTTGAGTCATAAATGTGCAAGAAATGACTACATATTGGCTCTGATTTAAGAAACTATAGAAATTTTAAAAATCTCCCATATGCAACAGCTGAGAAGATATCAAAACTGACAAATGTTGTTACCAGAACTAATCAGTCAGACATCTGTTAGTTCAGATTAATTATAAAAATTAATAAACTGATATTTTCCCAAGGGAAGAAAAATGTGAATACAAGTATATGGTTAAAAGCAATTTCTTGTTTGATATTTTCATTATTCTAAAAAATAATATATTATTTCATTAGTTTACCTAGTATGTCCTACCTGGCTTTTGCCTCAAGTCAACTCATTGAAACAGATAAATATGTTAATGCTTTAAAAAGTATTTGCAAATTAAAACAATTAATTTGTTAGAATCAATGAAAGCAGTATAGTCATATTGACTTGATTTTATCATTTTTTATTACTTAGAAACATGATTTAAAATGGTATTATAAAGTGCTTCTAAATCGATATTTAAATCCCAAGTCGCAAATAGTCTCAGAATCCATTTGACCTGAAAATGGTCCTCACTCATGTCAGTAGGAAAATCAGGCATTTTCGTAATTAAGCAACATTCAACAAGTATCTATCTTGAGCCCACTATCTTACTATCTACTATTTGGGGGCTAGAAATCTGGAAATGAAAAAGGCACAAAATTCCTGCCTTCATGAAGGAAACATTTTACTGAGGGAAATAAATAATAATGAATAAAGGAATATAACATGTATTTGCAGATCGAGATAATTACTCAGTCTTATAAGTACTCAAGATAAGGGCAGGTTTGTTTGAAGCCTTGGAAGCTAGAGAGAATGTCATCTTCTGGAGTAATGGGCCAGCACTGAAGTCCCGAAGCTCCATGTTCCTCCCCAGTGACACAACCCGTAGCAGAATGTAGCCCAGTGATAGAGGGACCTCTCTGCCGTTTGCCACTGGGTTAGGTCAGGATTTAACATGAGTGCCCTTGCTCTCTGATGTCCAAAGCTCTCACTACATGGGTGCTGTCCTGTTGGTTGACACGGCAGATGTTTCAGCCTCAGTAGCCCAGATTGTGGTGCTGTGACACCTTCACTAGCAGGGAGCGTGGCTGGTAAATCCCAACAAAATTCAGTGGCCTGCTCACCAAATAAAGGTTCTTATTTTGGGAGTGGATTCACACTGTTCAGTTTCTCTGAAAGTCAAGAAAAAACTGCTGACTCTTCAGTACTGCACAAAAAAAAAAAAAAAAAAAAAAGACTCAGGATCTTATTAGACTCTGGGTATTAGAGAGAACATGTGCCTCTCTTGAGGATTCTACCTAAGCTTTCGTATTGGCTGCCCACAGATTGCAGTCTTTGAATGGGACCCAACCAACAGGCAGTTTTGAAAGCTGTGCAGCAAACTGAAGCATGCTCCCTTTGTAGTCCAACAGCTCAAATGTCCCCTTAAAGCTATACACATCTTGGTGACTGATGGCATTGCGTATTAGAGGTAGCCTCTGTCAGGAAGCTCTTGGTGCTTTGGACTTGTGGCCTCCTAGACATGGATGCCTGACACTCTCCTTTTAGAAAGCAGCTCTTAGCTTTTATTGGGTGTTTGTTGACACCGAATGCCTGTCCCATGGAAGCCTTGTGTCCCTTCAGCCTGATATTCCTGTTTTGTGGTGGGTCAATTTGGATCCAGTGACTAGCACACTGGGCAGTAAGCCTTACTTTACCAAATGAAAATGCTATATTTAAGAATTCAGCTGGCCTGGCTCCAGTGGTATCTTGACTTTCTATAAAAAAGTGGCAGCTTTCTTTTTCTCTTTTTTTTTTTTTTCAGTACCTTTATCTCCTATTATACCACCTGAAACAAAGCTGCTGCCCCAGTGGGACACTGACTACACAGAGTTTTCTTGAATGTCTAGGACTGAGTTCACTGTTGGTTTGGCTGAGCTAAAACTTGATAGTACCCACTGGGCTGCTGTGTTTTCAATCTCAGCACCAGCTAGGCAGTGCCTACAGTGGACACGGTGAGTTTACTCAGTGAGCAGAATTCAAGGTCATTCTCCCAGCCCTGGTCAATACTCCCATTGATGAATTTGTATTTTCACTAACACTTGCGCTATTGCTAGTGGCCTATTTGCTTGGTTTGTCACTTGGAAAACTACATGTTGCCTGATTAACTACCCCTTTTTGGGGTCCCAAAATGTGTAAACATATCCTGATCACACTGTTGGGTCACTGATATAGATGGCTACAGTTAGAGACTCTTCTCTGATGATACTGACTGGATTCAAACTGCTGCTAGAGCCTCCACCACCCAGTTGACCGCCAGAGCTCACTGGACCCATCATCAACCCAGACATGGCAGCATATCCACCACCAGAGACTGGGCACAAAGATGCAGAAGCTACCACTGTGTATTAGTGTGCTAAAGTCACCATAAGAAAGTATCACAGACTGGGTGGCTTAAATAATAGAAATTTATTTCCTTACAATTCTAAAGGCTGGAGGTCTAAGATCGAGATGTTGGCAGGATTGGCTCCTTTTGAGGCCTCTCACCTTGGCTTGTAGATGGCTGTCTTCTCTCCATATCTTCGCATGGTGTTCCTCTGGGTTGTGTCTGAGTCAAAGTTTCCTCTTCCTATAAAGACACAGTCATATTGGGTTAAAGCTCAATAAAGCTATATATGTCTTGGTGATTGATAGTTTTGCTGATTAGAGATAGCCTCATCATGAGCCTTATGACCTCATTTTGACTTACTGCCCTCTTTAAAGATATTCTCTCCAAATATAGCCAAATTCTGATGTACTTGGGGTTAAAACTTTCAACATAGGAATTTGAGGGGGGGCATGATTGACCCCATAACACAGTGCAGATAGATTTGTGACTCCTGACAAAAGAAACTTGTGTTGCACATTGACTCATGGAACCTACAACCTACTGAGAGGGGCTCTCAGGGTTGCCTCACTGCTGTTGACTCTTTCAGTTTACAGAGTTGCTTGCTGCTGCAGTCTGATCAGGCAACCCTGGGTGACATTAATGGGAGCCTTGAAGCCAGTCTATGCCAGGTTTTCAGTTTTCTAGACCACTTGCCATCTCACCGTGATGAGCTTTTATTGCAAACCCATGAGCAGTGCGCTAATAGTCAAGGAGTCATAGAAACTCCTGAGCCTCATAGGCATCTGATATTGCTGACTGCTAGAATAACATCTTACAAAATGGATGATAGTGTCCCTTGTGGGCTAAAGTTGAGGACATAATGGGTCCCTGTTTTATAAAACTGTCTTTGTCTTTCTATCTACACTCTATGTTCTCTCTCTATATTCTATACTATATAGATCTGTGTGTAAGTTGGAGATGATTGCAAAAAAGATGAAGTTACATCTGCTGAAATGAGACACATTGATTTTTATGGCATTAGAGGAAGAGCAAGAGCCCTGGCTCTCAGGGAGGGTACATTCATGCCCCACATCATATGAGGGAGAGAGAAACTTTAGTAATCTTTCCTTTCAGAATTGCTCCTGGCTTCTTTCTTAGAAAGGGAAATGCCCTGGTGCAGCTCTCCCAAAGAGCTTCAAGTTACTTAAATATAACGGATGGATCTACCATCCTCTCCCAGACCCCTCTGACTATGATTTTATCACCATTCCCCTTTAACTTTACTGAAAAATCTATTGAAAACTGCAGGGAATAGCCTTAGCTTCCAGGTCTTCCACGCAAAACACCTGTTAACACCTCTGGATGGTTGCCTTTCCCATCCTCATTGTCAGGTGCCTTTGCTCGGACAGTCAGCTGGATTGATGCCTTGGCTGAAGTGGAGAAGTCAGCAAAGAGCCTTTAGGCACGTTAACTTTCACTTGACTTTCTAGGGAAGGCCATGACGGTTTAGGGGTTTTGTTTATATGGTTGAGTCCTGGACTCTGGGTAGCATGGTTGAGGTTAAGACCGCAGGTTGGCCTCATCTTGCTTCTTGGTGTTCTGTTGGTAGTAGCCTTATTAATGGCTGTATGAGACAAATTGAACAGATTTGGTCTTAGCCTTTGTCAGTACGATTCATCAGAGAGGTGAATAGAGTGGACTTCTCATGAGGAAATTCGAGCTAAGCCTGATTCCATCCTTTTTTAAAAATTTAACTTTCATTTTATGTTCAGAAGTACTTGTGCAGGTTTGTTATATAACTAAACTTGTGTCACGGAGGTTTGTTATACAGATTATTCATTACCCAGGTATTAAGCCTAGTACTCAGCAGTTATTTTTCCTGACCTCTCCCACCTCCTACCCTCCACTCTTCAAGAGGTCCCAGTGTGTTATTCCCCTCTATGTGTCCATGTGTTCTAATCATTGAGCTCCCATTTATAAGTGAGAAGAGGAAGTATTTGGTTTTCTGTTTCTGCATTCAGTTTTGAAGGCTAATAGCCTCCAGCTTCATCTATGCTTCTGCAAAGGACATGATCTCATTCTTTTTTTATGGCTGCATGGTAATCCATGGTGTGTATGTACCGTATTTTCTTTATCCAGTCTACCATTGATGGGCATTTAGGTTGATTCCATGTCTTTGCTATTGTGAATAGTGCTGCAATGAACATACATGTACATTTGTCTTTATGATAGAATGATTTATATCCCTTTGGGTATGTACTCAGTAATGGGATTGCTGGGTCGAATGATATTTCTGTTTTTTGCCCTTTGAAGTATTGCCACACTGTGTTTCACAATAAGTGAGCTAATTCACACTTCCACTAACAGTGTAGAAGTGTTCCTTCTTCTCTGCAACCTCACCAGCATCCTTTTTTTTTTTTGACTTTTAAATAAGAATCATTCTTTTTTAAAATTTACATTACTTTATTAAATTATTTAACTATTTTTATATCAATAGGTTTTCTGTGGGGAACAGGTGGTGTTCGATTACATGAATAAGTTTTTTAGTGGTGATTTCTGAGATTTTGGTGCACCCATCAAAGCAGTGTACACTGTACTCGATGTGTAGTCTTTAATCCCTCACCACCCCCCACCTCTTGCCCTGAATTCCCCAAGTCCAATGTATCATTCTTAGGCCTTTGCATCCTCACAACTTAGCTCCCACATATGATTGAGAACATACGATGTTTGGTTTTCCATTCCTGAATTACTTCACTTAGAATAATAGTCTCCAATTCCATCCAGGTTGCTGTGAATTCCATTATTTCATTCCTTTTTATGGCTGAGTAGCATTCCATTATATATATATATACTGTGTATCATATATGCATTTTCTTTATCCACTCATTGATTGTTGGGCATTTGAGCTGGTTCCAAATTTTTGCAGTGGCAAGTTGTGCTGCTATAAACATGAGTGTGCCAGTATATTTTTTGTTTAATGACTTCTTTTCCTCTGAATAAATACCTAGTAGTGGGATTGCTGGATCAAATGGTACATCTATTTTTAGTTCTTTAAGGAATCTCCACACTGTTTTCCATAGTGGTTGTACTAGTTTACATTCCTACCAACACTGACTTTTTAATAACAACCATTTTTTTCTGGTGTGAGATAGTACCTCACTGTGGTTTTGATTTGCACTTCTCTAATAATTAGTGATGTTGAGCTTTTTTCACATTTTTGTTGGCTGCACGTATGTCTTCTTTCGAAAAGTGTCTGTTCAAGTCTTTTGCCCACTTTTAAATGTTTTTTTTTCTTGTAAATGTGTTTAAGTTCCTTATAGATTCGAATATTACACCTTTGTCAGATGCACAGTTTGCAAAGATTTTCTCCCATTTTGTAGGATGTCTGTTTCACTTTGTTGATAGTTCTTTTTGCTGTGTAGAAGGTCTTTGGTTTAAGTAGATCCCATTTGTCAATTTTTGCTTTTGTTGCAGTTGTTTTTATGTCTTCATCATTAAATCTCTGCCTGCTCCTATGTTCAGAATGGCATTGCCTCAGTTGTCTTCCAAGGTTTTTGTAGTTTTGGACCCCTCCTTTTAAATAAAAAGTTGATATTATTGAGAAGCAACTATCCATGTGTCTCTCATGCTTCTGGACATCATGTAAGCAAAACGCTGAGTGCTTTTTATTCTGGATTATATTTTAAGGATGTTTGTATCACTAACACCCTTGGAAGATGGAAAGAGCATTGATCTGCAGAACAAAGAAAAGACATGATTGCTTTCAATATAAAAATGATAATGTCTTCCTGTGGTGGAAAAGTCAGGCAGACTAACTGTCTATCAGAAAGTATTTGGGTTCCCTGAGCTCAGAGCTTTTCTCCTATAATGCAACTCACACCTGGCCATCTTCTTATCACCCTGTGGGAATTCAGCCTTGGAAAAATAATACAATCTGACACTCTGGTTACTGCCTGCTGTGAGCAGTAAAGTCTTGTGTCTTCTGCTAGTATCCATAAAACCATTTCAGGTTAATTTGTTAGCTTGCAATTAGGGTAAATTCTCAGACCCTCCACAGTTTTTGACATTACTTTCCCTCCCACCCGTTCACTTTTTTTTCTTAGCATATATCATCATCTAATATATCATATATTTGACTTATTTATTCCTTTATTATTTCTCTTCTCTGGAAGAAAGTTTCATCTCTTTTGTTCACTGCTGTAGCTCCACTGCCTAGAGCAGGGATGAGCCCATAATAGGCACCTCATGCATATTTTTGAATAAATTAACTTGCTATATTGCATCATTGATATCCATGCAGGTGGAAAGTAAGCAAATGGATTATGACCCAGCCCCCTGATAAATATTGTTGATAATATTCATGTGTGAACAGAGCAGAACATATAGATATAAACTGATATAGCTACAATTATGCACAGAAATGTTTACGATACAGGAGCTCTTTTGTATTCTCGTCTATATAATCTGTCTCTATAGCGCTTGTCATCTCCTTTTTATTAGTGTTTTGGAAGAAATAGTTTACTGACTACTTGAAAAGGTTAAACTTACCTGTGTTCTTGTTATCATCACTGCCTGCTTCATTTGTTTTTTTTCCCAATATTATCTTACAACTTCTCCTTTTTAGTATTTTTTCCTGCATTCTATCTAATAGCCATTTGCCCCTTGTTTTAAAATCATCTACAATTTTATCATCCTTATTATTACCACAAACTTCTTTTTTACTGCTTGTGCTATTTGCCACTAAATTACTCAAAAGTGTGGTCTTTGCTAGATGCCATTCTCTCTCAACATTGACTTCATTTTCAACCTTTTGCCATCTGATTTCCTTGATCATTACCATAGAAATTTTTCTGGAATTGTCAATGATCATTGATTTACTAGGTCCAAAAGTTTCTTCTCTGATTCCTTCTTCTTAAAATCGTTCATAGATATCTTAATTCCTATCTACCCCTTACTTATTAAAATTCATATCTCCCTTGGTTTCTATGATACAGGGTGATCTTGTGTTTATCTTCCTAAATTATGACTACTCTTTTTACTATTTCTCTTCTTAATTAGTACCCCAAATATAGGTAGCTATTCATTAACTCAACAAATATTTATTGAGTGCTTATAATATTCTAGGTGCTTGGACTACATTCATGGACAGAATATTCTAAGATCCCAACCCTCACGAATTTATGTATTAGCAACAAGAGTTAGGAAATAGTAAATAAACAAGTTAAAATTACATTCTATATTAACATTCAATTGAAAAAAGGAAAATTCAAGCAGGATAAGGGGCATTCTGAGTGAGGGTGAAATGTGGGTGATTGGAAGCAGGCAGCAGGGAGCATCAATAAGAGTAGACCTTATTGAGAAGATAGTCCACCAAGGGCTTATCTTTTTTTTCCCCTTTGTACCATGTTCCTTGGGGGAACTCATCAACTTTAAATTCTGCAACCAGTACCTCTATGCTGGTGATTTTCAGATCTGTACCTCTAATACTATCTGTCCTCTGAGGTATAGTCTTACGTAAATATTAACATTATTCATCGATTTAACAAAATTTTGAGCACCTATTCTGTGCTAGGACTGCAAAGGTGATACAAATATAAATTAATCAAAGTCCTGAAATTCGACAAACTCATGTTGTAGCAGCAATATTTTAGCAGCATCATTTTAGAACCTCCAGGAAGGGCGTTGACAGACGTATGGGAATACTACAAATGGTCACATAATACAGGCTTAGAGAGGAGTGGTGGACATACTCCTGGAGAGGTAACACGAATAAAGCAGGCAAAGAAGAGGTGTCCTAAAAGCATATCCAAAATGCCACAATTTTAAAATTCCATCTCATTTGGATCATGTCAATCCTTCCTTTGAAACTCATCTCTAACCCAATAGCAATTCATTCATACTTTCATCTCATGAGAGAGACATCTTATACTGCAATGTGTTACAGTTATCAGTGTACCTACGTCTACCGATTGTGAGGGCAAGCCTGTGACTTACCCATGTTTGTGTCCACAGTGCTTGCACATAGTCACAGAGTTGAATATTACAAAGAAAAAGGCCAAGGAACCAACTGGAAAACAAAAAATTACTGAGTGTTTTTAATTTGTTTTTATAAAGATAAGATGTGCTAGAAGGGAATGAATCTTATTTAAATATTGACAAGTATGTAAGTTCAATGTTAGGAATCCCAAGAAAAGATTTTGCAGTTTTCCCTTCTATCAGGTCAGCCTCCTCAGACATTCAATTATCGTATACCCATGGAAATCACTCTTTTTGATGAACCCTTGACTATTCCAAGGGCCCACCTGTATGACAACTACTTCTATGTGACTTGACAGTGGTAAACTGCAGGTTAGGTTTCTCTTGGCCAGAATGATGTCTAGGGTAATTTGCATGGGACTGGCTGTGATTACATAGCTCTGCTTCAACTAGAAGTTTTATTATGTAATAGTTTGTCATTCTTCATACTAGCAGAACATGGAAGTAATTCCATACTGACTTTACAATGATTACAGTGACACATGTGACTCATGTCAGAGAAAAATCCTTATGCATGAAAAATTACTTTAGAATGTGTATTTTACTTGAATAAGGATTTGTAGAGAATGGCAACATTAAAAACAAATAACTAAAACTGTTGCCAGCCAGCAGCACTTACGTACTGCCTCCACATAACTAGGGCATGTAACAGTGTGGTGGAGAAGTTGTAAGTTATAAAGAATTTACTCCTGAGACTCACCCATATCTTGGGCTGCAGGGTTATGGCTTAGGGCTGGCTGTGGCTTCAGAGTAGCAAAGAGCAGGGGTTTTTCTTACTTTAAGTTGGAAGCTCAGGACTCTGTATATTTAAGTTGTCAGTTTCGATGAACTTAAGATAGCAAGAAAAGAAGCATATAATGATTTCCGTGATCACCTTAATTTTTAGAAATTAATGTCATTTGCACCTTCAGTAATTGTTTTTATCTCGAAGTGATTGGGACTATTTTTACTTCCCTGGTGTTTGCTATCATGAAGTACCAATCATTATTGAGGTGTTCAAAAATCAGAAACATTTCTAGCAAGTGAAGTCATCATGTACTAGAGAGTCAATGTGACGTTCAAGGGCTTTGTCTTTGCATTTAGATAGAGCTGCATTAGAATCCCTACTATAATAGATTACATGGTAGCTGGGTACGTTAGACAAGATGCTTTACTTCTAAGCTTTAGTTTTCTCACATGGGAAATGGGAGTTTTAATAGTACCAACTCCATGAGGTTGCTTTGAGTATTTATAAGATAATATCGTTTTCTTCGAGTATTATATAAAATAATATTGTTTCCTTATCTTTTAGACATTTTACAGTGAAATATTTATGGATGAAATATATGAAGGTTAAGATATACTCCAAAATAGTGTAGATAAGAGGAAATGGATGGGGGTAAGAAACAACTGGATTGCCTACGAGCTTGTAATTATAGAGGATGAATGATGAGAATGAGTTATAATTTTCAACTTTTATATGTTTTTGAAAATTTCCATAATTAAAAGTTAAAAAATATAAAAGATAAAAGAAGGAAAGCTCTTAGCACTGTATTTGCCACACAGTTTGAATTCAATAGATTAATTATTATAATGGTAACCTTTACAAACGAATGACTATGAAAATGGGAGTGGTGAGATATATATTGAGGTAAATATGTCATTTTTAAAATGCATGGCTGTAACTTTTGTGGTTTTAGCAGGATAACAACAAAGTATGTCCCCGCTATTTATCAATTGTTTTTCTGTTTTAGTTGACAGGATATAAAACTATTTATTTTTACCAACAGACAAAGAACCTAATCATAATTAATTTTTTCATCTCATCATAACCAGATTACCTAGAATGGATGAAAAGAAAAAAAAATTAGGCAATTTCTGAATGTTGTGACTTAATAGTAACAAAATCAAAAGCACCTGGCAAAATTTTAAGCCAATAGGAACTATTTTAATTAGCTTCATTAATACAAGGAAACTTAATAAGAAAAACACACTATGTTTTAGCACAATGATAGTGAAATCTGAGCCGTGTTGGCAGAAATATTTGAATTAATGTTTATTTGCTATAACCAATCTTTTCTCATTCAGATAAGGCTTGTGTGCAACTCCATGCCAAAGCTGGAAACCAGTTACCACTAGGGGCTTTTGAGTATTTCAGGACAGGTTTGATCTTCCCTTTTTATATATTCACGGAGCTCTCCAAATCATTGGAATGACTACTGAACAGTATACTTCCCCACATCCCTGTGAGATTTTCTGATGTATAGTAGATTTCTCATCCTCCAAGACAAAAATTTAACTGTAAAACACATATTTCCTATAGGACCTCACAAATCCTTCTTCTTGAAGATTTTCACTTTTTCTCGCTGTCTGAAAGACAAGCAAATCTCTAACACCCCATGTCCTCCAATGGTCAAGCTTCCTTCAGAGACTTCTGGAAATAATTATCTTTGTACTTCAGAGATGAAAGCTGAGTTAAATATGTGAAAGACCAGGCAGATGTGGCAGAACATCTTACGCTGCACATCGTCTTGTGTCACAGCTGTGTGGCTGATGAAGAGCTAGCCTAGGATGGTGTCATTTAGAGATGTTAGGAATGATGACTGTTTAGCGAAGAAAATGAGCACACTGTTATTACATGATCTGGCCATAAAATTTGGATACTGCATCCAAAGGATATGGATCCATTTTTAAAATAAAGAGTAGTATGTAACAACACTGTCCACAACTACATCTCATCTTACTTTTATTATTGGGTCTATTGTATAACTTTTTTTTTTTTTTTGAGACAGAGTCTCACTGTTGTGGCTTAGGCTGGAGTGCAACAGCGCAGGCCTGGCTCTCTGCAATCTCAGCTTCCTGGGTTCAAGCAATTCTTCTTACGCAGCCTCCCGAGTAGCTGGGATTACAGGTGCTGGCCACCACGCCAAGCTAATTTTTGTATTTTTAGTAGAGATGAGGTTTTGCCATGTTGGCCAGGCTGGTCTTGAACTCCTGACCTCTCCTGACCTCAGCTGTTCTGCCCGCCTAGGCCTCCCAAAGTGCTGGGATTACAGGTGTTAGCCACTGCACCCGGCCTTGTAAAAATTTTTAAAATTAGTTAATTAATTCATTTTTTTGAGACAGAATCTCTCTCTGTTGCCAGGCTGGAGTGCGGTGGCATGATCTCGGCTCACTGCAACTTCCGCCTCCCAGGTTCAAGCGATTCTCCCGTCTCAGCCTCCCGAGTAGCTGGGACTACAGGTGCGTGCCACCATACCCAGCTCATTTTTGTATTTTTAGTTGAGACGGGGTTTTACCATTTTGGCCAGGATGGTCTCGATCTCCTGACCTCATGATCCGCCCTCGTCAGTCTCCCAAAGTGCTGGGACTACAGGCACGAGCCACTGCACCCGGCCTATATAACATTTTTGTATGTGATTTGAGAAGTTCTTTTGAGGAGAACTTTTTATTCTTTAAACAATTCTACAAGTTAGAGTAGTAAGAATGTACATTTAGATAGTACTTTACATTATTAAAATAATATCATGCCTACAGTATTACAACATGCTTTAAAAATATTTTGTAACATGTGACACACAGTAAGGAAGGGTTCCATATGCACCTGTCATGTCCCGTAGCACATTGATCCTGCACTCTTGTTCGTAATTCACTGATGGCTGAGGCCAAACCTTTTACTTTTTCAAGGCTAAAAGGAAGAAGTAGGAAACACAAGCTTTTTGATATCTAGATGAAAAGACTCATTGTGTGGCTTGGGAACCTGGTGGCCTCTGTTTTAGAGGACATCAAAACTTTGATTAAAATGGGTCTTCAGATGTTTGATAGAAGGCAGCTAAAGCTCCATTTTGATGGAAGATCAAGTTGTGGGAGACTTCATGTAGTCATGGGAAAAACTGTTTCTAAAAAATAAGAAAGAAAGAGGAGAGAAAGAAAAAGATAGCACACCTGCATGTTCATGCGTTTGTGTGTCTGTGTGTGTGAAAAATGAGGAACGTAGGCATTACTCTGTTAGTCTATTCTCACACTGCTATAGAGAAAGGCTGGGCGCAGCGGCTCATGCCTGTAATCCCAGCACTTTGGCAGGTTGAGGCGGGTGAATCACTTGAGGTCAGGAGTTCGAGACCAGCCTGGCCAACATAGTGAAACCCCGTCTTTACTAAAAATTCAAAAATTAGCCAGGCATGGTGGCATGTGCCTGTAATCCCAGCTACCTGGGAGGCTGAGGCAGGAGAATCGCTTGAACCAGCGTGTCACAGCTTGCAGTGAGCCAAGATCCCCCACTGTACTCCAACCTGGGTGACAAAGTGAGACTCCATCTGAAAAAAAAAGAAAGAAAGACTGGGTAATTTATAATATAAGAAAAGAGGTTTAATTGGCTCATAGTTCCACAGGCAATACAAGAAGCATGTTAGCGTCTGCTTCTAGGGAGGACTTAGGGAGCTTTTACTCATGGCACAAGCAAAGCACGAGCAGGAACGTCCCACATGGTGGGAGCAGAAGGAAGACAGAGAGCGGGGAGGTGCCACACATTTTAAAACAACCAGGTCTCATGAGAACTCACTCACTCACTGTCATGAGAAGAGCACCAGCACTGAGAGGACGGTGCTAAACCATTAATGAAGGACCATCCCCATGATCCAATCACCTCCCACCAGACCCTACCTCTGGCATTGGGGATTACATTTCAGCATGAAATCTGGTTGAGGACACAGATCCAAACCATATCAATTACTTTTCAATATGTCGCATAGTGTGTATTCATATAGAATGTTGTTACCAAATGATACGTTTTTTGACAGTGTTCATTCCTTTTTCTTTTCTGTTTCCTTTAATTGCCCCCAACAATCTTGGGAATATAATGAAGTAGGTTTATCATCTCTGTTCTCTAGTGGAGAGCCAGAGAGTCAAGTTACTGGCCTTGAGTCACTCAGCAAATGAATGGCATAATTCTTACTGGAATTGGGTCTATTGACTCTAATCCAACTTACTGTGTACACAAGAAAGTGAATACAAATTATTTTAAAGTAAAACTTAGACAAAATTTGTGTTTTATAAACTTTTATTTTAAAATGACTAACGCTGGGTGCTCACATATTTAATTTGTATTTTAGAGAGGACCTCCCTTGCCTCAATATTTGCAGGATTTGTCAGCATTTGAGGATTCTGAGATTTAGGGCATTTTGTATTTTCTAGCTGAATACTTTCTCATTCATTCTGTCTCCTTCTCAGTTCTCTTTGCTGGAAGTTGTCCCACTTTGCTTCACTTGATCACATCCTGTCCATCCTTGGAGGCCCAGCTGAATGGGTACCTGCATTATAAAATCATCCCTTTACCCTTCAGGCAAAAACCACGTTATTTTTTTGAGTTCATGTAACACTTTGTCTTTACTATCCTTTATCCAATCTATCTCTTAAAATGTTCCTTCATATTTTATTTTCTTTACATATTTTAAATTACTGTATATTTTTATATCCTCCTACAGAGTTTATTGTGACTTTAGTGAGTGATTAACACACATTTGTTGCCTAGATATAGGAGAGAGATAACTGTTAATGTACTTTAAAGAATTAGCCTTCTCTTTGCTATTACTGTGAAAAATTATAAAGGGATTAATAATCCATAACAATAATAGCTAAATTGTTTTGGGAATTTAAAAACATTTTTGGAAGTGTTTAAATATAGCATCAATAGTTACCTATTTTTTATAAATATAAATGAGAATTAAGCCAGATTTTCCATGAAAGTTTCCTGATTGGCATAGAAAGTTGTATATTCTTTTTTTTTATTTTTTATTTTTTTTTTGAGACGGAGTCTCGCTCTGTCGCCCAGGCTGGAGTGCAGTGGCGCGATCTCAGCTCACTACAAGCTCTGCCTCCCAGGTTCACGCCATTCTCCTGCCTCAGCCTCCCGAGTAGCTGGGACTACAGGCGCCCGCCACCACGCCTGGCTAGTTTTTTGTATTTTTTAGTAGAGACGGGGTTTCACCGTGTCAGCCAGGATGGTCTCGATTTCCTGACCTCATGATCCGCCCGTCTCGGCCTCCCAAAGTGCTGGGATTATAGGCTTGAGCCACCGCGCCCGGCCGAAAGTTGTATATTCTTTGAAACATTTTTTTTAGCACTGAGACATTTAATGTATGCTGCCAGTAAACAGTTCCATTTAGGCTAAATGTTTCTATGTTTTACTATGAAGGATACTAATGTCAGCTGTTTCTTTGGCTTGTGAGTTATCAGCAGTTTGGAATATACCTTTCTGGAATCCTAGACCCTCTCTGTTACCCTCTTTCAAAGAAGAGGAAGAATATTTATAGGCATATCTATCGACCAAAATAAACTTTCCTTAACATGTTTTACTTTAGCTGGAGGCACAAAGCCAGTTTAAATTGTTGGACTGAAAATACTTTTCCTTCTTTCAACTTATTTTTATGATCAATTTGGAAATTCCTCCAAACATTGGAAAGTTTTATAAAGAATAAGGAAAAGATGATACTTTGTTTTCAATAGAGATGTACTAAAGTGATGGTATGCGAAATGTTTTTATTTATTTATTTTTGAGACGGAGTTTCAGTCTTGTCGCCTAGGCTGGAGTGCAGTGGTGCAATCCTGGCTCACTGCAACCTCCCCCTCCCAGGTTCAAGCGATTCTCCTGCCTCAGTCTCCTGAGTAGCTGGGATTATAGGTGCGCTCCACCATGCCTGGCTAATTTTTGTATTTTTAGTGGAGATGGGGTTTTATCATGTTGGCCACACTGGTCTGCAGAATGTTTTAAACGGGTAATATTAGGATCAAAAAGTTGAGATAAAATTAGTTGTGCTTACTTTTCTCCATAAAAATGCATTTCTAATTCCTATGATTAATCTATAAATTGTGATAGTTAACCTGATTAATGGCTGGACAGGAGAGCATCAAGGCATAATATCCGTTTGGGGTTTGAAGTCTGTTTTGAAACATTTTACTAAGAATAACAAAAACAGAAATAAGTTATTCAAGAGCTAAAGGAGTCATATTATATTTATAATTGTCATGGAAGTAATTTAGTATATGGGAGATAGATTTTCAATAATGATAAAACTGGATGTTAAGGTTATGAGATTCATTTACAACTCTAATCAGTACAACAAATACCAATTTCTTTATGGCATCAAATTTCAATCATCAGAGTGGAAAAATATAATTTTCGCAACACTTTGCAGATGATGGGATACTAAAAACCTTACTGATAAGTGTTCAAAGTAATATTCTTTAAAAAATTAAAACAAGCAATAGAGTGATGTGATTAAAAATCACTTATATGATGTCTCACCAATTTACATAAAGATCAACAGATTTAGAAAGTGATGAAAAATAGCATTCTTACCTTAATGCTAAAATGTGCAAAAAACTTATAATGAAGCTACTTTGTCCTTGATTATTTAATATAAGACCATAACAGCTTCAAATTATATTAAGCAAGAGAGGAATTAGAATGAGAGAGGCCAAAATTCCAGTTTTTAAACATATTTCAGACTCATGTGCACAACAGTTTTAGTGATGCCACTTAAAACCTGGTTATTAATATCTTACAATCCCTTCCTCATTTTTGCTGTTGTGCCAACTGAAAACATTTCTAGCTGCATCTGGAAGATGTAGGAAAGGTTTAGCATTTGATTTATGAACTCTACAAGTGGAGTGTCTAGGGCAGGGGCTTTTAGTCCCCAGTAAAGTCTCTGAATTCATAAACATCTTGCAAAATCCTATTCACATACACAGAAAATGTATTGCATCAACATTGTGCAGGAACCAGAGCACAGCAAAAGCAGCTACTGAATAGTTAGGGCTCAAATACTCAGACTAGGGAATGTTGCGAACTTGTGGTCTATTTCCAGCATTTTCCTATCTGAACTTTCTTTTGATTGAACTTGCCTATTTTAGCTACAAAGGCAAAAGTCTAAGTTTGCCAAAGAGTTTCTTGGGAAAGGAAATCCTATGTTCCTAATGACTGTCCAGCCAATTCTGGAGCTTAACTCACCATGATTTTTGTGTTTTATGAAGGTGTGTTTTGCTTGGTGAAAAGTGCGATTGCCATCAGGTGCCCCAGATGTGTCTAAGTGTTGGCAGGTGTCTGAGTCAGCAGGTGAACAAACACATTTATGCCAGTTGGAAGTTATTTTGTGGATGAGGTCAGTTCATGGCTGCTTAGTTAGAATACTCTTAGGACCTTTTAAATACAGTTGGATGGGGATGGGGCAGCTAGGATGGCAAGAAAGGGAGTCATTTAGTGACTGGGAATCAAGTAAGGATATTCATACATGTGTGGAATCTGACCTAAGTCCTATATTAGGATGGAGAATAGGAGATAGAATGGTTTGATGGGAGTTAGCTTTACCAATTTCTAGATGGTTAGTTTGGTCTTCGGGGTCATTTCCTATGCATCTTTCCCCCTTTGCATCTTGCTGCTTTGTTCTCTATCTTGTTTGAGTAGCCACACTAGCATAGAGCCTTGTTTACTCATCTTTATTAATGAGAAATTTCACTTCCTTGATTTATCTGTCTTGGGATAGAGTGTAGTGATAATGGACCCACAATCTAGAAGAGGGTGGATCAGAATTGATGTATGGTTGAATAACTCCTTTTCTATGAGACCTTGGCCAAGTTATCTAACCTCTCTGAACCTCAATTCCTCAACAGTAAATTGGGGATAATACTATTACCTATCCCCTATGCCACTAAAGAGGATGTCATAAAACATGTGGAACATTTAATTCTGTAGAGTGTCTGGCACAGGAAGATTGGTCAATTAATGATACTGTTTCTTTCTTCTTTTTCATCCCCAAGGTGAACCATGTGCTTCCATCTCTCAGGCACCTCTTGTTCTGTCTTCCTTCTCTGATCCAGAGGTGATTTTCCTGGATGATTTTTCTTCCCAGCACTTCCCTCCAGTCCTTTTAGCAGTCCACCCCTTGCCTGATAACTTCACAGTCCTAGATTACTTTGTATTTTATCTTGGTAACCGACCCTGATTTGAATTTAGATAACTGGGTAGTCTGCATGGAACTATGGTGAGAAGCATTGGTACAGAGAACCTTGGCTATTTTGGGAAGTTGAGGAGAGAAAGAGAGAGTGGAACTGAAAAGATAGGAGCAAAGAAAAGTAGATTTTAAGGGGTGATAGATTCATCTGCTAGGGCTGCTATAACAAATACTACAGGCTGGGCAGCTTCAACAGCAGAAATTAATTTCTCACAGTTCTTGAAGCCGGCAGTCCAAGGTCAAGGTGTCAGAGGCATTTGAACCACAGCAAGTCCATCTTGAATAGGGATAAGGTAAAACAAGGCTGAGACCTATTGGGCTGCATTCCCAGGAGGTTAGGCGTTCTTAGTCACAGAATGAGATAGGAGGTTGGCACAAGATAAAGGTCACAAAGACTTTGCTGATAGAACAGGATGTGGTATGTTCTCACTCCTAAGTGGGAGTTGAACAATGAGAACACATGGACTCAGGGAGGGGAACATCACACACTGGGGCCTGCAGCGGGATGGGGTGGGTAGTTTGGGGAAGGATAACATTAGGAGAAATACCTAATGTAGGTGACGGGTTGATGGGTGCAGCAAACCACCATGGAACGTGTATACCTATGTAACAAAACTGCACGATCTGCACATGTAACCCAGAACTTAAAGTATAAAAAAAAAGGACAGGATAAAGTAAAGAAGCCAGCCAAAACCAAGATGGTGATGAAAGTGACCTCTGGTCGCCTCACTGCTAATTATATGCTAATTATAATGCATTAGCATGTTAAAACACACTCCCGCCCGTGCCATGACTGTTTACAAATGCCATTGCAATATCTGGCAGTTACCCTATATGATCTAAAAAGGGGAGGAACCTTCAGTTCCTGGAATGGCCCACCCCTTTCATGGAAAATTCATGAGTAATCCACCCCTTGTTTTGCATATAATTAAGAAGTAACTGGCCGGGCGCGGTGGCTCACGCCTGTAATCCCAGCACTTTGGGAGGCCGAGGCGGGCGGATCACAAGGTCAGGAGATCGAGACCACGGTGAAACCCCGTCTCTACTAAAAAAATACAAAAAATTAGCCGGGCGCGGTTGTGGGCGCCTGTAGTCCCAGCTACTCGGGAGGCTGAGGCAGGAGAATGGCGTGAACCCGGGAGGCGGAGCTTGCAGTGAGCCGAGATCGCGCCACTGCACTCCAGCCTGGGCGACAGAGCGAGACTCTGTCTCAAAAAAAAAAAAAAAAAAAAGAAGTAACTATAAGTATGTTCAGTTGAGCAGCCCATGCTGCTCTGCCTATGGAGTAACCATTTTTTATTCCTTGACTTACTTTTTTTTTTTTTTACCCCACTTTTGTTACCCAGGCTGGAGTGCAATGGCGTGATGTCAGCTCACTGCAACTTCCACCTCCTGGTTCAAGCGATTCTCCTGCCTCAGCCTCCCAAGTAGCTGGAATTACAGGTGCCCGCCACCACACCCTGCTAATTTTTTGTATTTTTAGTAGAGATGGGGTTTCACCTGTTGGCCAGGCTGGTCTTGAACTTCTGACCTCAGATAATCCACCTGCCTTGGCCTCCCAGGATTGAGCCACTGGGCCGGCCCCTTAACTTTCTTAATAAACTTACTTTCACTTTATTTACTCTATGGACTCACCCTGAATTCTTTCTTGAGTGAGGTCTGAGAACCCTCTCTTGGGGTCTGGACGGGGATCCCTTTCTGGTAACAGTGTCCACTGGTCGTTTTCTTCTGGGAGCCTCCCTGGCTTGTAAATGGCCATATTCTGGGATCTTCATAGGGTGTTCCCTCTGTATGTGTCTGCGTCCTAATCTCTTCTTAAAAGGATACCAGTCAATCCCAGCACTTTGGGAGGCCGAGACGGGCGGATCACGAGGTCAGGAGATCGAGACCATCCTGGCTGACACGGTGAAACCCGTCTCTACTTAAAAAAAATACAAAAAACTAGCCGGGCGAGGTGCCGGGCGCCTGCAGTCCCAGCTACTCGGGAGGCTGAGGCAGGAGAACGGCGTGAACCCGGGAGGTGGAGCTTGCAGTGAGCTGAGATCCGGCCACCGCACTCCAGCCTGGGCGGCAGAGCAAGACTCCGTCTCAAAAAAAAAAAAAAAAAAAAAAAAAAAAAGATACCAGTCATGCTGGATTAGGCCCACTTCATCTGAACTTAATCAACTCTTTAACGATTCTATCTCTACAGTGACATTCTGAGGTACTAGGTTTTAGGACTCCAACATATGACATTTGGAGGGACAGAATTCAGCTCATCACCATGGACAAAACATAGAGGAAAGGAGAGGACTGAGTGTCACTTTAGAAAAGGTAAAAAGCCTCAAGTGAAAGGCTGGTCAAATAAACTTAACCTGAAGATAGAAGATAATCTCTGCAGATTGTTCCAGCCAGGGAAATCACAGTTTAGCAGGCAAAATAAGTGAAAAGTTAAAGCTTTCAAGAAATTGCCAAAATGAGTTATATGTAGAAAAGGTATTTTATTTTATTTTATTTTTTTTTGAGACAGAGTCTGGCTCTGTCACCCAGGTTGGAGTGCAATGGCGCAATCTTGGCTCACTGTAACCTCCGCCTTCCAATTCAAGCTATTCTCCTGCCTCAGTCTCCCTAGTAGTTGGGATTACAGGCGCCCACCACTATGCCTGGCTAATTTTTGTATTTTTAGTAGAGATGGGATTTCGACATCTTGGTCAGGCTGGTCTTGAACTCCTGACCTCAGGTGTTCCACCCGCCTCAGCCTCCCAGAGTGCTGGGATTATAGGCGTGAGCCACTGCGCCCGGCCCAAAAGATATTTTAAACTCTCCTTTTCCACCTCCCAATCTCCCTCCTGCAAGGTAGTTTCCCCCCATATTCTCTCCTCTTCCACTCCAAATTCCCTCAAACTCTACCTTCATATGACCAATGCTATTACTATATAATGTCACTAATACTATATGTTAGTGAATATACAGATTTCTCTCTACCTTAATAGATGTTAGTATCCTTGAGTTTGATAATAGGATGGGTATATTTTTAATGGACAAATTGATTTACAACTATAAAGTGTCCATTGGATGCTAATTTCTTATTAACAGTGTAGTTACTGAAAATGTAGGGATAAGGCAGCATGTCAGGTTTTGATAATGTGCTGAATGTTGTAATATACTGAATATCATAACTCTAGATTTTTAATAAAATTTAAACATTATATATTAGTGATATTACAATGCCATAACATGTAATATTATTATAATGTAATAGTATATATACCAATACCCACCCCAAGTCTGTTTCTTTTTCCTCACATCACTCACTAAGGCTGTTGGCCTGTATTCTTCTTGTAGTAACTCTTGGCCATTTTCAATGAAATCAATGTGCTCTCTAAACCACCTCCGGTTCTTTCTTGATCAGCATAATAAATAAGCCCAAGAACTAAATATGCTGAGTATGTAGGGAGAGAATTGAGACTTAAGACTTCTGCCCTCCCTCCTGCCAACACGAGAGACTGAGCAAATGTTACTTCATATTATTGATAAACAACTGTTTCAACAACTGTTTGTGAATATTTGCGGTTGATGCTGACTTGGTTGATAAATCTTCCCCTGGGAGAGTCTGTCTCTGGATATAATCAAACTTATAACTACTGTAAAAGCCATTCCCATGTTCAAAGAAAAAACAGCTGTACTTGCTCCTCATTTGACTTCTTAGAAGAGGAAAATCTTAACATTTAAGTGAAAACAATTTAAGGAGGAAAATGATGCTTTGAGTTCAAATTATTGTTTTCTTTTAAAATTTTTATTAATGTACAAATTGTTTTGCCACTAAATATAAATTGGGGACTTTGAACATTACTTTCATCACCCCACTCTGGCTTTCTTTCAAACAGACATAAAAGCCACACAAATTATAGGTTTTCGTCAGTATTTAGAGGTTTCTATTGGGTGCTTTTGACTGGATTACTAGGTGACTAATTTTTATATTGACCCATCCCATGTTCACTGAGAATATTTTCACTAAACCTTGTGTACTTTATTTAATGCTCATTTTACTACCTAGTAGAGTCTTGGTCAAAAAATTGAACAGAATTAAAAAAATAAAAACCATTGTTGGGTAGTCAATGGGTAATTTACTTATTATTCTTATTCTGATACTCACTAAAAACATGCTGTTATATCGGTGAGACTGACACAAAGTTCAGTGCTTCTAAAACGTTATATATAAACTGTGTTTGAAAGCATACACAATTTTTTTGGTTGCTCGCGATTAAAGAAAATATTTATTAAGAGGTATGTAAACACATTTTACTGGAGCTGGCATTCTTTTATATACAGCCAGAAAACACAACTAGTAGCATTTTATAAGATGTCTTTTTTCCTTAATAGATGTCAGTATCCTTTGGTTTGATAATATATGGATATATTTTAAATGGACAATTTATTTATAACTATAAAATGTCCATTGGATGCCCATTGTTTATTAACATAGAGTTACTGAAAACGTACTGATAAGGCAGCAAGTCCGGTTTTGATAATGTACCAAATATTGTAATTCTAGAATTTTAATGATGTTGACACTGATTATTTTGTTTATATGAGCAATATCTATGACTTATCTTCTTGACAAAATGATGCATGAGACTGTCAGCATTAATTTGCTCTTAAAGTTTTTATATGTAATTAAATTCAGATACTTGAGTAGTTGGCATAGTATTGTGATTTCTCATATATGCTGTTTCTTTCTCAAATCTCAACTTATTTTATATAGATTTTTATGTCTTTATCAAAGAACTTAAAAGGATCATGAAGAGTAAGTATATTTTCAGGAAATGAATAGAAATATTTGGGTAAAAAATACATACTGACTCAAAAATGGTAAGCACAATCTTTTTGGTATATATCTTATTGTGCTCAGGATGTAGAGAAGACAGTACACGTGATTGGATAGTATTTATTGCTTTGTGTGGCCATTATTCACTCTTTGATTCTTTATACATGGTTTGGTTTGCTGAATTTTCATTCATATAAATGCTGGATATCCATTAGATATAGCAACTTGATCATATTTGTTCATCTTTATAGAAAGAAACCCATGAAATTACATTTTTCACATATATATAAAAGGAAGCATTTTCTTTTTTTGATTAGAACTTTCATTCAACTAATAAATGTACAATCTTACAAAGTGTAAGGCAGTAAATGCTCTTTGACATGCAAATTGCTTAAATTACCTTAAGTCTTTAAGGTAATTTTAAATCTTAGTATTCAATGAAGAAACTTCAATTTTTTTCATTAGATACCTTTAGAACTACAGTATATGCCTTTCTGTTTTGGGGTGATTGTTCCCAAACTCTTTTCATCCTGTACTCTTGAAGGGATGGAAGGAACAAGAGAAAAGAAACTAAAGTATCTACTGAGGGATGATTCATCTGTGTGTGCCTTGCTGCAATTGCATTAAACTCCAGGACAGCATTAAATGGGACAGCGTTCCAGCTGATTACTTAGAAACAGATAAACCCACTCAAGGCCAGCCAATAAATAGGAATGTATGTGAAGAGTGATCTCATCCTGGGATTCTCAAGGAAACAACATAAACATGGAAAAAAAGAGGCAAAATAGTAATTGATGGTTTTTCTTCAAACTGTCTTCCTTCTTCCTTCCCTTCCCTGCCCCTCTGTGTTGATCTTCAGTGTTTCACAACAAATGGACACTCTCTGAAAGAACATTATTGCATACTCCCTGTCTAGGTATTTGATTTCTTCCCTTTTTTTTTTGAGACAGAGTTTCACTCTTGTTGCCTAGGCTGGAGTGCAATGGTGTGATTTTGGCTCACTGCAGCCTCCATCACCCGGGTTCAAGTGATTCTCTTGTCTCAGCCTCCTGAGTAGCTGGGATTACAGGCATGCACCACCACACCCAGCTACTTTTTTGTCTTTTTAGTAGAGACAGGGTTTCACCATGTTGGTCAGGCTGGTCTTGAACTCCTGACCTCAGATGATCCACCCTGGCCGGGGCACGGTGGCTCACACCTATAATCCCAGTACTTTGAGATGCTGAGGCGGGTGGGTCCCTTGAGGTCAGGAGTTTGAGACCAGCGTGGCCAACATGGCAAAACCCCATCTCTACTAAAAATACAAAAATTAGCCAAGTGTGGTGGTACACTTGTAGTCCCAGCTACTGGGAAGGCTGAGGCAGGAGAATCACTTGAACCCGGGAGGCAGAGGTTGCAGTGAGCCGAGATTGCACAACTGCACTCTAGCGTGGGCAACAGTGTTAGGCTCTGTCGCAAAAAAACAAAAACAAAAACAAACAAAAACAAAAAAAGAGAGAGAGAGAGAGAGAGCAGGCACACCCTTCGAGTATCAGTTAGGACCCTTGCTGACATTAACCCACAGAGACCTTGTGAGAAACTTCAGCTCTGGAAGGACTGTCTCCCAGGCTGCTGAGATCTAGTCTCTACCACCTCAATTACAAAGATACTGCATATTCCTGGCATCTTCTTCCCCAAATTTACATGTAAATTTCCCCATCCCCCCAAAATAACTTGTATACATGTTTTTATTTTTATATTTTAATTATACATCGTATGTCTGTCTTTTAAAATATAGAACAGTCTCTCATGTTTTTGGAGGTCAAAATGAATTTGCTATATTCTCACCTGTCAGAGTTCACAATTAAGACAACATCTCTCATTTCAAGGTTGCCATCTCTAAATTGAACCGTGTTTGTATTACACCAGTGAAAATGAATACACTGTCATTAAAATAGAACTCTCTATCCTACCAACAAGCCAAAAGCGAAAAACAAACAAAACTCCCCACAAAAAGACACAAGTGAGATTGATTTCTACCATTAAAAAAATTCTTCAGACAGATAAGTATTCTAATATTTGTGGTCATCTAGATTATTCAAATTTTGTATTTGCATACTTCTATCAAAGTGTGCAAACCCAGGATGATTTTAAAGATTGTACAATAATAACTTTTTTTTGTTCTGCAGTTGGAAGGGGCTGAGTGGCTCACTGTTGATGACATTTGTCAGTCTCCACGTATATGCCATAGCATATGGGAAAATATCAGAAAATAGTAAATACAGTCATCCTCTATCACAACTTTTGCTAGCTTTGGTCTATTTGCTCACCTATTTAAGAACTTGAGGTAATTACATATCTTGTATTGTTTTTGGGATAGTTACTGATCTTTTCTGGATATTAGTTTCTCTGTCTCTAAAATAGTGACAATAATGACTTTGCAGGGTTCCAAAAGACCCAATGTTTTACTATATAAGGATTTAACACCACCAGAATTGCCAATTCTGCCAATTGCCTAAAAATTGAAAACATTATTCGTTATTAGTATTGTAGTTTCCCACTTTGTTGCAAAGAGTAGGGTTTGAAACATTTGTGTATTATATTCTTATATATTTCCAAGAGATGATTATTTAATGAGGAATATTTATAAATGCCATATACACATTTCAATATTTTAAATGATTAAACATTAGGAATTCACAATCTCTGTTAGTCGTGTTTCTTCTACTAACTATATTATTCACGTTACTAATCATGATATTGAGGTTTTGAAGAGAACAGGCAGATTGCCTTGTAGAATGGCTTGACTTTTCAATCACTGAAAATGACTAGAGAATTTCATGCAATAGGTTAGAATAGGGTGGGTTGAAAGGGAAAGTGTGAAGAAAGAATAAAGTAGTGTTCTGTTTTCTGTTTACCCCTTCCTGACTCCAGCTCATTTGATAAATTGTGTCCAATGATATCTCACAGAAATATAATATTTACTTAATTTCCATAAGGTATTTAGCAAGGAATTATTCTTAAATATGGTTAAGGAGGTAAATTTACCATTAACCCTCACTCAATTTGAGCGTTTTGTGCTTGCCGATTTTACAGAAGGCAAGTATGAAGCTCTTTCCAGAAGTTTACTTTAGGCCACATGGATTCAACCTTCTCCTCTGAAATGGAACTCGAGTATCATCTTGTAATAGGGTGGAACTGGATTGAGGTCAGAAGGAGGGAAGAAGATAAACTTACTCAAGGACGAATTTTTCATTGAGATGAAAAGGTGATCATGAGCTTTTTTAAAATTTCAAAGAAATGTAACTTTTTAGTGAAGATACATGGAGAGCATGGAAAGATGGCAACATCTCAGAAACTGTAGAGTGAGTCTAGGTCCTCGGCCTTGTGGAAAATTGGAATAATCCTAATTTTGCATTCACTAGAAGCTCTAGTGACCCGGACATTTTGTCTTTCTGTAGCTTTCTACTACCGTCCTTTTAGGATCCTGTGTGAATCTTACGTTTATACCGTTTATACTCCACCATGACAAAGGACTTTCCAAGGGAAAGAAAAGAGAAAAAGGGAAGCAAGTAACTTTCATAGCACAGACAAAAATATTCAAATATGATTTTACATTATACTTCACTTTGAAAAGGCAAAGGTGGAGAAAAATCTTTAATGGAAAAGAACACATTGAAAGGTAAAATTTTGTGGTGAAAATCAAGTCCTCATCAAACCAAAGCTTGAAGAGACTGAAAATAACTAGGTTACCATGAATACGTGGTTGATGAGGTAGCAAAAGAAAAATTGAGGAGAAAAGAGTGGAAGAATTATGGGCAAGGCCTGATGGAAATGAAATATCTGGATGCCATAAAGCAATATGATTGGGTTAGCTTGTTCTATCAAAATGGGAAGAGCACTTCATGAAGACACCATTTTGATTGGTAAACTTTCTATGTTCAGGCTCTCCAGGGCTATGTTTTAGATCAGCTGGTCCTTCGTCAGACTAACATGGTAACAGTTAATACAGCACGACGAATAACATCTTTATGGGACCATTATCCAAAGAATGAGGTTGTAAATAAGACACTTAGAATTTCATGGATTATCCAGAACAGCTATAGTATCACTCAGAGATAACTGCAATCAATTGAGTTTAAAATACATTCAATGAGGCAACCATGCTGCTGAGAAAAAGAAATAAAATAGCATTAAAAGAGACATCAGACTGAAGCCTGAATTTGATTTGAGCTAAGTCAAGGAGACAGAAAGCTGTGCTGAAAAAATATTAGATAAACTTCCTTTGTTTTGTGATAATTTCTTCCAAATTTCTATTGGTATGATCTGGAAAGAAGCTCAGTATATTAGACATTAGTCTAACACAAAGATCTGTAGGAAAAAAATAATAAAATATTTCTTAGGAGAAAGTCAAGGAACAAAGGGAAGCAGAATCTTTTGCAGCAGAGACAAAAATATTCAAATAAGAATTTTTTTTTTTTTTTTTTGAGATGGAGTCTTGCTCTGTTGCTCAGGACAGAGTGCAGTGGCACGATCTCTGCTCACTGCAGGTTCAAGCGATTTTCCTGCCTCAGCCTCCTGAGTAGCTGGAATTGCAGGTGCATGCCCAGCTAATTTTTGTATTTTCAGTAGAGACAGGGCTTCACTGTGTTGGTTGGGGTGATCTTGAACTCTTGACTTTGTGATCTGCCCGCCACAGCCTCCCAAAGTGCTGGGATTACAGGTGTGAGCCACCGCGCCCAGCTCTCAAGTAAGATTTTACATCAGTTTTCTCCACTCTGAAAGACAGGGAAGGACAAAAACATAAAGGTAACATTGGATAGAGAAAATCAAGTCCCTTTCAATGCCAAAGGCTGAAGGATTGGGAATAACTTAAGTAATTATCATATGGTTGGAAATGAAGCAAGAGAACTACTGGGGAGAAAAAGGGTAGAAGAGTTATGAGCAACATCTGAAGGAAAGAAATAGCCAGATGTCATTAATTTTAATAACAATTTTAATAAATACTCAGTATCTTCAGCCTATGTCAAATAAATTATTGAATATATATTTTTCTTTAAGAAAAATATTGCAAATTAAAAAATAGGTCTTTCCTTCCAGTTTGGACAGCTTCTACTATAGTTATGAGAATAATGCCATTACTTTGTTGTGTACATTGTCATTTAAGATATTTATTTAAAAAAAAACCTTTTTAATGCTGACCTCTACAATATCTTAGATGCAGGTTTTTTTTTCCCTTTTTTTAATGAGAAAAGTCATGTTGTTGAACATGCACAAACCACTTTCTAATGTTCTTTAACCTCATACCATTTAGACTTGCCTCTCCAAAGAGATATATTTCAGTAAGTGGCCCATTAACATTACATAGAGGAAGAGCCTCATTTTTTTTTTCACTGAATCCCTTGTTAGACATCCCTGGAGTTTGTACTGATAGAACAACCCGAAGCTCTTTAGCAAATGGTGACTTCAAATCAGTGCCAGTTCCAACGCTCAATCATGCAACCCAAGCTCACAGAAGACACTGTTTACACAATGGTAATCAACAGAGTAAATTTAGAATATCCTAGAATAAATTATGATAAATGTCCTGCTTTTGGATGATAACTTAATGGATCAGACACTGACTATCTCCTACAGAGAGGGTGAATTGATGAGCTCTCTTTTCAGTGAGCAATTATGATCCAATTTTCTGAAGATGTAAAATTCAAATTGGATATTTTCAACCAGTTTTCTTTTAACTCAAAGTTTATGTTTTAAAAGTTAAGAATAATCGTGGTCTCTTGTGGATCAAGGAATAAACTGCTTAAAACAAAAGAGTAGCAAGGTCTTGCTGGCAAGATGATGCCTTTCTGGCGTTCTTCCTACCAACAGAGTGACCTCCTGATCTCTGGAAGGAATCCAGAGACGCAGTTCCTAAAGGCTTCTTTTCTCTATGGTTAGACTGACTGACATCCCCATAAATCTATCAAAGCAGGGTTCGTGTGTGTGTGTGTGTGTGTGTGTCTGTGTCTTGTTCCTTGGGATTTCATTTCCACATGTGAGCCTGAGTGGTCTGTACGGAATCCATGGTTCAACTTTGACTCAGAATCTGCACCCAGCAGCCTCTAGTGAACAAAAACAGCATCCTAACAGATAGATCTAGATCATTTCAATTTCCATGCATTTTGACCCTTTTCAGTTCTCATCACTTCAGCTTAACAACTTCATTTTTCACTCTCATGCCTTTATCCATTTGATTATAGATTACATTTCTCAAAGTGGACTTTTTTCCACAGCTGAGTTTTTTAAACATTGAAATCACGGAGCAAGGCTTTTCTTATTTTCAGTTCTTAGTTCCCCAAATCCAGGTTGTTGAACAGAAACCAAAAGGAATGAAGTCAGTATTAATTAAACATATCTGCTGTGATAACACATGTATTCATCCAGTTTGAAAAGGACATTGCTACCATCGGTGTTTCTTTAAGGAGTTCCATGAGCCTGATGTGTTTCTTGTTTGTTTTTGCTTTTGTGACCGAGCCAGCAGTTGAATATATTGGTTAAACAATCTGTTTCTGGACTCAGGTAGAACTGAGTTTTTATCATAACTCTACCACTTAACAACCTTGGTTGAGTTACTTTGTGATCTTGGTTGAGTTACGCAGTATCTTTAAACTGTATCTGTAGATAGAATCAATAACACTGACTTTGAACAAATGCTAGCAGTGTAAATGAGAATCACAAATTTAAAGAATTTGGTGTTAGTGGGCAGTCAATAAATAGTAAATATATTGACTATTCTTCTGTTTTTCATCCATGATGACCATGTTCCTCTGTGATTCATGTTTCTTAAACTGTTCCCAATAATTGTGAGTTGGTTGTAAGAAAAGTTTGGTATGAGAAAGCAAAAGGGTACAAGACAGGAGTTTCTAATGTGAAAGGGCCTTGTAAACCATAAAGCCCTATATAAATATTATAAAAATGAGAATGTATGTTTTCTTACCAAATAATAAAGACAGTAGCCCATCTTGAAATGTACATGACATGTAGCACCAACCCGGCACCTCCTACAGTAATAGGAGGACTAGTAATGTCAGAATGGAAGTGGCAAAATGATCCCAGAAGAAAGATGAACATAGGCCAGTGTAGCAGTTTTGCTCTTTTTCTTGCAAATGACAGAAATGTAACTCACAGGGACTCTTTGATGCTCTGATTCACCGGGCCTGGGTCAAATATTCACTCTTGAAGTAAGGGGTAGAATCAGCTTCACCAGAACTACATAGGTTGTGTGTTTTTTTCTAGATGGAGTTTTCCTCATGTTTCCCAGGCTGGCTTCAAACTCCAGGGCTCTAGTGATCCTCCCACCTTGGCCTCTCAAGTCGCTAGTTACAAGCATGCGCAACCATGCCAAGCAGAACTACATAGATTGACAGTAGAATAGCAATGCTTTCCCAAGGAAGATTGGGGTGCCCTTACTAAAAAAAGGAGGAATGGAAGACCCTCCAAATATCCTTCCATTTCATAGAGGGTTCTTAGAATCAACAGTAGTATCCTTCAACAGCAAAACATTTCTATGGTTCAAGATCTTCTTTATTCTGTAAAACAGTATGGTGGTGCATTCAGGCATGACAAGCCTGCTTGTCACATCAATCATATTTTATTTATTTAAAAACTGACAATAATAAAATATTTCAGGTTTAAAAATCACTGTTCAGATACTGAATAAATACATTAAGAAAATTAGCATGTTAGGAGTTACTAATGAAGAAAATTAGGATTGTATTACACATTTATATGGAAAGATATAACTTCTAATTGATGAAAAAAATCTTATTGCTAAAATGGAAACTTCTTCATTCAATGGAATATAACATATGCTCCAACTTGCTGGGCCAGAAAACTTGTTAAATGCAAATTATTTTATATAGGGAGCTTCAATCACCATAGAAATTTTATAAATATTTGTTGACATTCATTGTTACTCATATTTACCAAGTACCATTATTTCACAACTCATAGGATAATTATCATGTATTTATACATTATACTCATTATTTACTTTCTTTCAAATTATATATACATTTTTAATTTAATTGAATTTTAACTACATATTCACATTGAATTTTAACATATACCTTGAGTTTACAGCTTTCTCACTCTTTCCCTGAGACCACTTTCTGTATTACATATGTTTAGTATTTAACTACAGCTCTTTAAAAACATCAAGATGTCACTTCCCAAACAGATCCTGATCTGTAAACCATTTATGTGGATAATTGTGAATTGTTGTGAGATGGTATTGACAAATAAAACATGGCCTCCATTGAAGTGTAATGCCATGGTGCTATTTGCTGGGAGGGCCATATATTGCCTGGCAGAGCTATGTAGATTGAGAGTAGGATGTAGAATAGAGTCTTGGGCCAGGTCTTTGGCAGTAGTTCTTAATATTTTGTGTATTACAAACTCTTTTGAAAATCCAACAAGAGCTATGAATCTTTACCATTAAAATATCCACATGCCATACCTTTACTTGCTTAGAATTTTGAGACGCCATGAAGCTATTTATGTACCCTGAGGAGTCCCTAGGATCTGACAGGACTTGAGCCCCTCTAGGGTTTACCTCTATATTCTGGAGAAGGTCTGTGAGACTTTCACGACCCCAAGAAATTTTACAGTCTTGGGCTAAGTCCTAGTCACTCATCTATTTTATTCATTTATTTATCTATTCAGTCATTTATTTATTCTGCAAGTTGATGAATATACTGCTGTGAAAAGTGCTGTGGTAAAGCATAGCATGTTCAGGAAGGGCCGTTCATTCAATAATAAGCATTTACTATGTTCATACACTCAAATGTCACAGTTTTGGAGGAGAACTAAATGAATACCAGCCTTCCTCAGAAAATGACACAGAAGGAAGAAAACCTAATAAACAGCAATAAGCTATCAGATGAAGTCCTAGGTAACTTACCTATATTTTCTCTTTTGATTCTACAACAACTTTGGAAGCTCAACATTATTTTCACCATTTATCAATGAGTCAATTTAGTTAAATGGAGTTTTAATATCCTGCTTGAGGTCATACGTAGCAGGGCCAGGGTATTAATCCAATCAACTGCATTTCCAAATCCCAGGATACTCTGCTGTCTTCCTAGGGTAGCATATATTCAGGTTTGCTAACATGGCAGAGTCAAGTCAGAACTCTTTGCCTGGTGATATGTAATGCATCCATTTCATTGAAAAATACTATGCATATTACCTACCTTCTGAAACACAGAAAAATTAAAAAAAATTACACATATTATGCAGATACAGCCTGCCCAGGGCAAAATACACTGGCCCACCAATCAAAGGACCTTGAATTAAGTTTTTTCATTGGCTATTTGCATTTATGTGACTTTGACTAGTAACTGACCCTCCAACGGCTTTAGTATCTGAATCTACAACTGGAGTTAAACCCGATGATCTTTCAGGTCTTTTGAGCTTTAGGCTTTTGTGATAGTTGCACTCAGATTATCCAGCTATTAATAAAGTTCAACAATTTAAAGATTGATAAGTAGATTATATCTATGCACATATTTTTCATCAATCTAATTAAAAAGAGAATTATTTATATTAGTGGACTTTAACATATCAAAAACACTAGAGACAAATAAAAGGCAGAGAAACTACTCACATATAATTTATCAATTTCCCGAAGAATTCACTACTTAAGTGTCCTTCATTTCTCTCTTTACAAATGAAAAGATTAAATGTTGAAGAGGAGGAAAGATTTGCCCAAATTTACAATCTAGTTAGTGACCCTTATATGGAAAACCCAAAATTCTTCTCTTTTAATATCACATTGCAGGAGCTCTTTCTTAGACCACCACCCAGGACCAGATCCTTCCTTTCACTCCAATAGATTTCTTTCCTGGTGCTATGGTTTGGCTGTGTGCCCACCCAAATCCCACCTTGAATTGTAATAATTCCCACATGTCAAAGGCAGGGCCAGGTGGTGGTTTCCTCCATACTGTTCTTATGGTAGTGAATAAATCTCACGAAATCTAATGGTTTTATAGATAGGAGTTCCCCTGCACAAGCTCTCTTGTCTGCCACCATGTAAGATGTGACTTTGCTTCTCCTTTGCCTTCTGCCATGATTGTGAGGCCTCCCCAGCCATGTGGAGCTGTGAGTCCATCAAACCTCTTTCCTTTAAAATTACCCAGTCTCAAGTATGTCTTTATTAGCAGCATGAGAACAGATTAATACACCTGGTTTGCCTGAAGGAAGGCTCTCCAACAAATTTATTCTGCTCCTCAGCACCAGATTACCATCCAGAAAACCTAACTTCCATACCTCTACTCTACTACTTTACATCTCTAACACCCCTCACTGAACACAGAATATCATTGAAGCCCATTCTATTATATTTAAAGCCCACTGACTCTGGCTCTATCTCTCTCTATTGGGACATCTCTCCATCTTCAATCCCACACGAGTTTCAGGCCTGACAATCATGCCTCCACCTCTGTTAAGACTTCCTTATTTCTCCTAGCTCGAGGAGCATCTCTGTGCTTGGAGTTTTCTAACGCTATAACTCTCATACAGCAACTCTCCTCCTTTACCCAGTGCTGCAGTTATTGGTGTGCTTTGTGTTTGTTTCACTACAAACTTCTGGAGTAGGAATTCAAGGGTAAAGTGATTAGCATGGGATCTGGTGCTTTGAAGAAAACCATAAGTATGACTTCTCCTTCTCAAACATTTTCTTCCCTCACACCTCTTCCCACAGTATCTCTCAGACAGAAAGAACTCAGTAGGTGTTTATTTTTGGAACAAATGGGTGTAGTTGGTCAGTTCTGGAATCGAGGCCATCTCTGAACCCCATCCTCTGTGCCTGCTGCTCCCCTGCCTGTCCTGACTTTCCTACTGACGCCCGCTGGTGTGTGTCCCAATGTCTCTTCAAGGTCAGCCTGGATGCTGACTCCTTTCCAGCCATACTGCTATTCCCACCACCGTTTCTCCTCTCTCTGAATTCTGTCAGAGTAAATGGTCTGTTTTAATGAATTGGCATTTAATCCTGCATTATTTCTGCTTTTATAAAATTTTCATTTGTCCAGTTTCTCCAACTTTAGGACATGAGACCTTCCTTATATGTACCTTTCAATGTATTTGCACACATGAAATTAGTCAAAATTAGTTAATTCAGAGAATTTTAATAATGCTTCGAGCCTACTGGCACACAATATTTTATAAACTTGCTAATACTCTGGTCTCCAGAAATAGTTACTGAAGCTTCCCAAAACTGCTTGATTTCTCCTTGTACACAAAGCGTTTGAAAAATTCTTTTCCTCCTCATCATTAATTAAATCCCAACATACATCCCTTAAAATATAGGACACTGGAATGTAAAGCCACCACCTAATTAAGGGAAACAACCATGAATTACTATTGCCAGACCTCCCTTCTCCCTGCTTTTCCATAGCTGTGGCCCGTTGGAATCTCTTAACCGTGTGGAAGAGAGACTGACTGATTTTGCTCATAGAAACATGGAGAATTTTGTTGCTCTCATGACACATAGCTGGACACCATAAAATTTGGGCATGAACCTTTTTACCTGGTTCCGAATACTCTTTAAGTCTCTGTCCCCTTCTCTGACTAGAATAGCCACAGTCATAAAGAAGCGTGCAGGCTTCCATGGTCACTTGTATCCCTAATGATGACCTATGTTGCCTAGAAAGTCTCTTTCCAGCAGCCTGCAATGATCTTAACGTTAGTGTCCCCTGCCCCCAATTCATGTGTTGAAATCTTAACTCCCAATGTGATGGTATTAGGAGGTGGGGACTTTGGGAGGTCATTGGGTCATGAGGGTGGATCCATCATGAATGGTAGTGCCTTTATAAAAGAGACCCAAGAGCTCTCTCACTCTGTTTCTGCCCTGTGAAGATACAACAAGAAATATGACCATCCACAACCTGCATGAGGGCCCTCACCACAACCCAGTCATGCTGGCAACCTGGTCTCAGACTTTCAGCTTCCAGAACTGTGAGCAAATAAATTTCTCTTGTTTAAGCCTCCCAAGTCTATGGTAATTTAAGAACCCTAACTAAGATAGAGCTTGTCCCTTGTATGAATTTTCAAGCCTAAAACTACTGACTTTGAGAGAAGTGATGAAAGGAAAATAGCTTTCTATATGGTTTGGGAGACTGGGGACATGTGGGTGATGTTGGTGAGTTAGTGACTGCAGGAATCTGTGTGTGGTGGGGTGCTTGACGAAAAAACTTGGAAAAGAATTGCTTTGTTACTAAATAGAACTGTGACAACATAGTTTTTAGGTATAATTATGAAGCTTAATTATTACCAGGAAACCCTAGCTACAATGTTTTATTATGGCCTTTAAGAACATATTTGTAGATATTTTCTTTTCCTCTTTTTGAGTGAAGAATTAGCATTGGTCAAATTTTCTTCAGTTTCATCTTTCAGTAACACTTTTTTTTTCATTTTTCTGCTAGTATTTTCATGCACTTATTAAAAAATCACCTAGTCCCTTGTATTGTCATATTTTAATCAGTGCCTTTGTAATATGGACATACATGACCAAAGGAGCAATGACTCAAATATGAGTTTGTGAATAATTGATCATTTAGGAGGAAATACGCCCTCAAGAACATGCCCGCCATGTAAAGATAAAAAAATAATAAAATATGTGGTTTATATGATTGCAAGTTAGTCTCAAGAAAATAAATACCATCTTTTGTATTTTTAAATGCTCTGATTCTCACTTTGCATGATTGACTGAAAAAACTAAAGAGAATTTACTCATTCACAGAGAGTTAACATTATTCATACACATATATATTTCACTCTATAAAATAATCTCAAACTCTCCTGTTGCTATTTTTTTCCATTCCACAGACCTCATTACACTAAGTAAAAAATAAATGGAGTAAGCATGTACGTGAGGGAAAACTTTACAAGCAGATAAGTCTTCCACTGTTGAAACCCTGCCAAAGTCAAACTGTGCAGTTTATTTTCAAAGAAAGAGTGGTTATCACTTGCATACACCACTCCAGCTTGCCTCATGCCAGATAAAATTAATGGCTAAAAACTTCTACTTGACTTGAAAACAAAATCTTCAATACTAAAACCTGATCTTTATCAGGCCGTTATAGGAGAAAACGACATCTCTATGCCAACCGCAGATATCTATTTATAAAAGAAAGGAGTTGTACTTTGGCAATCATATTGCAGACCAATAAAACAATCCAAACCACTCCTCAGACACTGTAATCTACATGACTGCATTATGCTCACAACACGAAAAGGATGAAAAATAACTGACTATTCAAATACGTATTGATTTGGATCATTAGATTACAGTTACGTTGGGGCATATCTCCAGTAACTTTTCACTAGCATGTTTTCATTGCACAGTTGAAGGTAGTTAAATCTGCTCCATTTCTTATTTCAGTGAACTGCTGGACCTTTTTTCGGGGAGGGAGATTAAGTAGTTTATACAATGACACAATAAACAATTCAATTTCTAAAATTAGAATCTAATGATCAGGTGGCAAAAGCCTTGAGGACATAAAATGTGTTACCTAAACTAAATAGATTACTTTATATAAAGTAAAAAGAAAAAGTGAAAAATATTAGTAGTAATATTTTAAGTAAATATCAACGGAGTAAGTGTGACAGATACTATTTCTTGTTTCATCAGGAATTATACTTTCTAAATAGTTATACTGATCCAAAATAATAATAATAATGTAATTAATTTCAAATGTACATTTATATATCATGATATATATACAAATCACCATCTTCATAAATATCACTCTTTATAATGTGAAATGTTTGGTATTTTTATATATAGACCAGTTATACAGTGACAAGAGGTTGACCATAAGAAAAAAAGACTGAAATTCTTTGACTGGAAAGTGCTGTAATTACCTTTCCCCTTTCAAAGAGTTTGTTTCACATTGCGTGACTGCTGTCATGCTCAAAAATAAGTCCATTATACACTTAGACACTAGGTGGCAATAGAAACTCCCTTTGCTGCCTTTGTCGGTTACCCTTGCATTTGAATTGCACTCTCTCTGACTTTTGAGTTTCACATAAAAATCAAAAACAGGAAAACAACCACATTTCTATCACTCCTCTCTCATCATCATAGTCCCTTTCCTTATGATGAAAGATTATGTTTCAGGTGAACCAAAATATTTCATGTGCCTATGATGCAGGATTTGGAAAATAAGTTAATTACATTTGTTATATTTGTCATTTGCGTATTTAGCACTGAAGATGGTATGTTTGTTTATAAATGCTAAACAATGTATTAACATTTTATTGAACCAAAATAAGTTGTATGCTTTAATGCAAGCATATGTGTATGATACATCAAATTCAATTTGTGAAATATCTTAATATTGATGTCTTACGTACCTTTTTAGCACTGCATTTCTCATAAACATTTTCTCCTAAAGTGAATAACAAGAAGCGATCTTATTGCCAATAAAGATTAAAGGTGTGATTTTCCTAAGATAATGTAAACTGGGAGGAAGAGAAGTATTCTGAGAAGGAACAGAAATTTAATATGATAGTATTCATTAGCATTATCCATAAAACCACTGTCAGAATATGTTTAAATTTTTATGTAAAATGGCATTGAGGATTTCAGGGGGAAAGAAGGGCACAGTATTTGAATATTGAAGTATCAGTCAAAATGAACATTTATTTTGTTGGCTGGCTCTACTGTATTACCAGCACATTTACCTTGTACTACACAAACTAGGCTGACCACCAATTCAATTCAAACTGCTGAACTTGATGTATGGGGTTTTGTGTGGTTTAAGCCCTTGGTTACTTTCAAGTTTGCTTCTCTTGTTCTTTACCTTGCCGAGGTTACGTAGGTTGAATTTGGAAGGAATTTTTTTTTTCCAGTGAATTGATTTTATATATATATATAAAATATATATATATATATAAAATATATATATATATATTTTTTTAAGTTTGGTATATGGCCAAGTTTCTAAGATTGTCTTCCTGCTTATTTGCTGACAGTATTAATTGACGATACTCTAGAGACTGAGTAATTTTGAAAATATGCATTTTCACTGTATCAAATTAAAAACTCACCCCAGATTAAAGGAGTCTAAAGAGACAACCAAATGTACTGCATTATTTTTTATTGGATCCTGGATCAGAAACAATAAAGCATTGAGGAACGACTGTCTACTAGATAATACGTTTCTTGGGTATGTGATATTATGGTTTTGTAGGAGAAAATTCTTGTTCTTAAGGTGATATATGCTAAAGTATTTGGGGCTAAAATGTTCTGTTGACTGTAACTAACTTTCAAGTGGATAAGCACAAAAAAGTATACATAGAGATGAAGAAAGTAAAAAGCAAATGAAGTAAGTTGTTAAAAAAAGGATGACCCTAAGATATGTTCGTGTTCATTGTATCACTCTTTACATCTTTCAGAATAAAAAATTAGGAAAAAATCAATCATCTTTATCTCTGGAAGTACACAGTAGAAAATATATATTACTATTCTTTTATTTTCTACTTGTCCAGAATGAATCTACCATTTTCTCTAGATGAACTGTACTCCAGATATTCTAAGGTTAATATTCACTTGATTTTTTGTGACTGACAAAAATTTTATCTTATGGGTAAGATAAGAATGATATTTGTTTCTTGAACAGATTGTAAGACATGAAGAAGGAAAAAACCCACTTGTTTTTATAAGAAAATCTATTCCTTCTTCTATAATCCCAACTGTCCCAAGCCGAATCACTAGGCATTGGATACACAGTGTGCTATCGGAGGCTGAGTCATCCCTGCTGCAAATCGAAACTGTGGGTCTAAAAAGAATTTTCTCATCTAAACCAGAGCTTCAGTCTCCCAGGTGATGTAGTTTTTATGGTGTTATCAGTTTAAAACATTTCCTCATAGAATGTATGTTTATAATAATCTAAATGTCAGTAAATAACTTGACAGAAAAAACATTTGGAAATATGGAATAGGAATTTTGATGACCACGTTTTGCTATAGAAAGTTAAACCGGCTCCTGGGAGAGCATGTTAATGAAGAAAACTAACTGTTATATTTTTATTCAGCAAAACAGCCATTAAATATTGTTTGTTTATAGTACTCCATCTTATTCAAAAAAGAATTTGAGGCCAAACACGTAGTAAAAGAGCATTTCAGATATGAATGGTTTGGAAAAGGAAATTATATTCGTCACATTAGCACAGGGTAGGGACATAAAAAATATCAAAATCCATGTGTCACGCTTTTAATAAACAAATAGAAATTCAGTTTCGAGATGTATCATATGTCTTCTAAATGGAATCCTAGAAATAAAATATGTATTTTGTTTCTTTGTTGAAATAGAAAAAGTTAAGCTATATGGTTAAAAATAACGAATATATGTCATTTACATATAAAATACATGCAATATAATATGCATAACATTATTATATGTAGATATATAATTATGTTACATATAAATATTGTACTATATTTAATTTATGTATAATATATATTTTAAATAATATATTTTAATTAATATAATTAATATATTAATATATTTTCATTACTCATTTGCTTATCATATATCTACAAATGTAGTATTTTTATGTTAATTTGGCTTATAAACATATTTATAACTATTTAAATAATATAGGACTTTATTTTAGATAAAAATATTAATTTTTCCAGAGTGACCTTACACAACTGCCATTCTCAAACCCTGATATTTGTGCTTATAACTTTTTTCATGACTTTATAATTTTTTATTAGGTTTCTTAAAAATTGAATGTAGCTCCCCTGTTTCAAAGTATGGCCACATCATGGGGTCTCCTGTGGCTCTAAATCACTTTCTGAATGTGGATGTGGTGTTTCCACTTATTTGTAGTTGGATCTATCTGAGAAAAACCTTTGTGGGAGCTAAACATATATATGTATTTTACATATCATATACAGATGATCATATTACATAGGACACATGTGATAAATTAACAAGGAGAACAACACTTTAGGACAAAAGTTTAAATAATCTTAAGAACATATTTCAGTCGTATTTAAAAGCTTTCAGTCATGTTTAAAAGTCATATTTAAAAACTGGCATAGAAGTGACTGAGTAAAAAAACTTGAATATTGTACAGACCACAATGTATATCTTACATCATCATGCTTATTCTTTAAGACAGTTCCACTGTGCGTAAGTGATAGTGAGAAAGGGGGAAAAATATCATATTACCTCTAAGGAGGAAAACCCCCTGTGTTATAAGTTAGCTGTTTATTAAACAAAGAGAGGAGGTTACAATTTATATCTTCCTATTGAAAAGATAAACTCAAGATTCCAAGGGAAAGAAGCTTAATTCTTTTACATCTTGAAACTACATGTTGGAAGAGTTGCAGTGGGTTTTTTGTTTGTTTGTTTGTTTGTTTTTTGCTTCTGTTTTTGTTTTCTCCAATTTTAAGCAGGCTGTCTTCAGTGGTCAAAGATCAATGCTCCCACCCATCATTCCCATACTCTAATTGCTGCTTCCTGATAGGTTTGCTATAAAACCAGAAGGACAGACAAGTAGGATTGGCAACACACTGGTGTCCTCTTGTTGCTCCTCTATCTGGGGCTGAGCCACATTATTCTTAGAGACTTCCTACAGGAGATGCTCAAAATTTTAGGAGAGTCAAGACATCCACACATAACTCTGCCCTCTATTTTGACGATACAGAGTTTGTTTTCTGAACTTCAGAACCTAGTTCAGGAGATTGCTTAAAGTCATGCATGTAAAGGCTGAATTCTCTTGATAAAAGCCTTTTCAGTTGTTCTTTGTGAAGTTTTAGCCTAGGGATTGCCATTCAGGCCACACTCTCTCTCTCCATGTGCTCATTTTTCCTACCCATAGAGCAGAAGCAAATTTTCCTGCATTAAGAGCAGAAAAGAAAACAAGATTTTGGAGAGTTTGACTTATTAAAAGCTTGAACTCTTTTCAAACTGTCTCTTTTGAATTGCTCATCAGGCTGAAAAATAGTGATTATGGATAAGAAAATCAAAAGAGGAAACTGGAGTTTGAAGGCTGGTTTTGAGGAGTGTTGCTTGGGCGTGGCTATGCCCATTTTAGCATTTCATTTTCACCTTCAACCCTTGCCTTGTTTCTAAGCTTGCCCCTTCTGTCAGTCAACATTTGTTGTGCAGTTACTATGTGCACATTTATATGACATTCTGGGCACAAGTTTTGTCAAGCAGGAATCTGTCTGACCTTTCCTTAATCCTTTATACTACCAAAGCTTTTCTATATTAAATGCCTATTATGGATTGCTCCTCAAGCAAAAAGTATTTTTGTAAATATAATCACTTTCATGAGGACTGTGGTTCCGTAAACCAAAGGAATGATTCAAATGGTAGATGTCTATGATATTAAGGGTGATAACTAATTTATGATATTAAGGGTGATAAGCTAAGTCAAACTTCAGCTTTTTACCTGTTGAAATACTCAGAGAACTTTCTCTTTCTATCAAGCCCCTCTTGATTTTGACCAAGGAAAGTACAAGTTGTTAACCAGTCAAAGAACACTGGGTCTTTGTCCCATGTTCCTAATTATTCCTTGGTTAAAGTACCCTCTTCTATCATTGTTATCAATTGGACAGGAAGGTAACATTTTTTAAAAAGTGTCTTTAATAAAGTTAATTAAATTACTCCTCATGCTAGTGCTTCTCCAACTTACTGAGGTGAAAATCTGTTCCAAAGTTCTGATGCCCTTTATAGCACACCAGAAAATATTACATCATACGAAGTAGGAACATTTTTATCCCAGCAGAAATCTGACTATATATGAGTTATACATCTATAGCCTTAAACTTATGAGTCCATGGTAACAAATATTCTTGTGCTAAGTTTTTATGTTAATGTCTTCCTGCTGGTTATTTATTTTGTCCTTTGCTAGCAGTTGCTGGCAGCCAAGCAGTTGCACGTTCCACAGGTTAAAGAAAAATTTATATGAGTAAAATTTAAAATTGAAAACATATTATCCATGGATAATACGTCTTTCCTGAGAAATAGAAAAAGACGGCAGCTATTTTATCAGTAGGAAACCTGTGTCACCCTTGGGATGCTCATGTCCTGCAGTGGCTTTCTTGAGTGTCACTCACCTGGCTGGTTGTTAGACTGTGGAAAAGAAGCAGATGTGAGTGCCACAGAAGTGACAGCTCTGTGCCGCTTCTCAATGTATCTTGATCTTTGTTTGTTTTTCACATTAATTGTTTTTTTTTTTTTTTTTTTTTTTGCAGTGGGAGAAATCAGTAATTCCTTTTCCCATTATGCCTCTTACTGTATTATTACTTTAAATATTTTAAATATTGTTTTATATTTTATTTACAACAACCCTAGCATCCCACATTAAAGAAATGAAAAATCTCATTTTCAAAGGATGAGAAACAAGGTAAAATGAACAATTAAATGTATCTCAGCTATATATTTATATATTTTTATTTTATATTCATTTAGATTACTTTTAATTTCACTCTCCATTCTTCCATTCATTTATTTTACTTTTTTTGTATGATTTTTCTTTTCCCAGTTTCATCCCAGTAACCCACGCCTCTCCTCCCCAAATCCTATTGGTTATCACAAGCTAGTGCAGTTAAAAGAATTGCACTGTAGAACATTCAGTTATCTGACATTAAGTGCCTGTTCCTCTACCTCATAACCAATGGTCATTTGTATCTTTCTACAGGGAGAAAAATGGGTATTTTAGCAAAACTGAATAAAAAGTCTGACATGTTCAATGGATGGCCAAGCTCAATTTCTATCTTTCACCTCTTGCTCAGGAAAGAAATATTGAGTGCATTGAGGGACCAATTTTGGCTTCAAACAAAATGCAAAAATGTCACAGTGCTTGTTTGCAAAGTTTCTATTGAAAGCAGTAACTGGGCTGTTGCCAGTGTAATGAACCCTGATCAAAAAGTATTCAAGAGGGTTTAAAAAATGAGCTTCACTTTAAAAGACAATAAAAGTAGGATAGATGGAGTTTGCATGGTGAGGGAGGAAATGGGCGAGAAAGGAAAATATTTCAACTTTTATGCCTTTCGATCCTTTGCTTTACCTTACCCATCATTGTATCAGTATTTGGAAGTGAGAGAAAGCTGTCACTCAGATTTTTGCCATGTTTTCTCCTTTCATTTTACTAGGAACGTTCTGCTGTTACACACTGGAAATGTTTATAGTAGAAAAAAATTTCGAAATGTAATTTGAAGTATAATTAAAATAAAAGAGTAAAATCTAACATATATCCTGGTTGAATGCAGATTTACTTTTCACTTGCTTTTCGTCCTATCATTTTTTGGGTTCACTTTGTCTTTTTTATAGTGTCTTTTAATGTTATAAAGACCCTGTCCTTCACACCCACCTTTCCAGTTTATTCTGTAACAAACTGATAATATTCCATTAAAATTAGTTGTTATAGGAAAATGACTTTCATAGGCTTTAAATTTTAGGTTTTTTTCTGCCCAGAGAGAGAAAAAACAAACTCTATTCGTTAATGAATTATAATTTGTTCATCTGTCTGGTAATGAAAAACAGTTGTTTTGTTTGTCTTTGTATCCCCTCCAAGAGATTTTCTTTCTCTGTCATTGAGAATGTTGCTTACGTTTTGGGTTCAGAGACTGCCTGTAGGACCTGTGGTATCTTAACTCTACGTAAGCGGCAAGTACAGGTGTTTTTGGTGGATCTGATTTCCATAATGTGCAATAGGAAAGGTGCTTTTGAAAAACACTTGCAATGAGTGGGCGAGTGTTTGTTGTCTTGTGGGCACGGAGAGATTTCTGTCACTCGCATCTCGGCCTTCTCTAGGACTTGAGGAATAGGTCTCTTATTTCTACCTCTAAGATCTCACATTTGACCATTGGATGAAGTTTCAAGAGAGTTTAAAAACAAGTACATTTTACAAAAAGTTTATATTATAAAAAAGAAAAAAATAAAATGATGGCCCCCCAAAGAGGCCCTTAACAGAAGTGATGGCTCAAATTTATTTTGATGTAAGTTCACTATTAAATAAAAAAATAATTAAAAGAAAGATTTGTGCCAAGAAAGCATGACATGTCATTCAGATTATGACCCTTGATGGCTGTAGTTTATAGCTGCATTTATGGTCAGGTAAAGCAGACGATTCCTCAGTGTATTATCAGGAACAATCAACAAAATAAATTTAAAATATACTATTTAAATGTTAATAGAAAGCATCCCCACTTAGTAGATAAAGAATAGTCCAAGAGAAAGGCAGTGTTTATGTGGTCACTAAAGTTTGAAACACGCTTGTTGGATTTTGATCAAGTGAACTTTCCAGATATCACTTTGGATACAGGAACCATAAATTTTTATCTGAGGAGAACATACTTGTTTGAGTTTTGCATTATAGTTCATTTTCCACTGGACTAAAATGAGATATAGTTATAATGTTAGCATACATAGCTCAAATCATGAAGAATTTTACTTAGTCTTTTTTTTTTTTTTTTTTTTTTTTCTGAGACGAAGCCTCACTGTGTCGCCCAGGCTGGAGTGCAGTGGCGCGATCTCGGCTCACTGCAAGCTCTGCCTCCTGGGTTCACACCATTCTCCTGCCTCAGCCTCCTGAGTAGCTGGGACTACCGGCGCCCACCACCATGCCGGGCTAATTTTTTGTATTTTTAGTAGAGATGGGGTTTCCCCGTGTTAGCAAGGATGGTCTCGATCTCCTGACTTTGTGATCCGCCCGCCTTGGCCTCCCAAAGTGCTGGGATTACAGGCGTGAGCCACCGTGCCCGGCCTTTACTCAGTCTTTACAAGCACAGACTGACTGGCACTTAGCAAATAACTTAACAGTAATTTTCCAGTTTCCCTATAGAAAATAATGATATTTCATCTCCTTCCCTGTGAAATCCTTACCAATTTAGGCATTCCCTGGAAATATGAATCCATTGATAAAACCTTCAGTGAAAGTTTGGAAAACTTATATTGAAGATCTCAGGTACATACAATACTTTCAATAATTTTTTAAATTACCATTTTTTTCTTTTTGATTTATAAAATCTACATTTATAGCAAGCTTCTGTAGTCCAGCTGCTTCTGAAATAGCACAGTATCAGCCTATGTGACATCCTAACGTATGTTAAATGAATCACCCTGAAGTGGCAGTATTTGTCAATCTGAAATATAGATTTTATTTTTGCCTTAAAAAATAGACAAACTAGCATGAGAATATCAGAACATCATGGAACCCATTTTCTGAGGAGCAATGTAGTTGGATGAAGCCAATCTGTGTTTGGTATTTGTCTTTGAGGCGTCCCCTAAAATGTGATTTGCCAAAGAGCTCTGTGAATGAGTGGCATAAATTTATTTCACTTAAAGTGCAATATAAAAAGGAGTGACACAGAAGATAGGAAGAAGAATGGTTAAAAAATTCCTCACTCAAATCTATTAACAATATTTTAATATTAAAATCAAAATGATAGTATAAATGAATACATAAAACCTGCTATTTGTTAGTCATTTCAGAAAATGAATGCCATGTTGAACGGAATCCATCATTGTCCGATACATGTGCAAGAGAGAAAGAATCAGTTGACAGTATTTTAATTAGTGAAAAATGTGTACTACTTATTGCTTTGTTTGTAACTTAAAAAAAAATGACCAAAGCAGGGAAACTCTATAAAAGAAAATGCTAAAACTATTTCTTAAAAAGCGCAGGGCAAAAGCTGACATCTCAGAACCAAAAGAAAGTTACGTTTGGCAAGAGCCTTACTCCCATGATGTGTTAGTTATATTTAACTCTTTTTTTTTTTTTAATTTTTTTTTAACAAATGACTAAACCTGGACCCTGCATTGCTTGGGCCAAGACATCATCTTTTATGACACATTTCTACACAAACATACTCCCACCAAGGTCATCACTCACCTTCTTAAACACCAGGGGAGCCCAAGCCAACATTTTAATTTACAGAGCAAATTTATACATGGGACTAAAAGATATGGTGCTCCTATTGAGGGCTGCCACTAAGCACCAGGAACATATGGAGCGGCTCAAGGCAGTCTGGAAATTCTTTGTATTCTGCCGGTGCGCTTACACTCGCATTCTCACTCTCTGTTAACCTCTTCTCTTTCTGTAATGGTTGTAACTAGTGCCGGCACTTTGCTTGAAAAAGCACAAGGAGTTTAGTTAAAAAAATACAGCTCTGGAATAGTGGGTTCTTGCTGAATGCGAAGCAAAAAGAGAAAACCTGCATAAGGAATATGAACAAATGAATTAGTTTTAATCGGTGCACTCCACCCACCAACAGTCCATTCTGGGCCACATCTACATGTATGGGCCTATGAAATTAGGAAGAAAACAGCATTTACAGCTGCTAGTTTAAAACGTTCCATGACCTAAGAATATTGCTGGGTGTAACTTTATACCAAATATCATTTTTCGCTTCTAATGTTCATCTGAAAAGTTCTTTTACCAGAAATATCTTTGATCAATTTTCCTGCTTTTCTGATTTATTTCTTTCTCTCCTCTTTTAAAACCCTCCAGCCCTACCTTTAAGGGCATCGTAGGAAGAAAAGGGAGGCCAAGCTGAGAAATAACCAGAATAGATCATGGAGAAAAACAGTGTAGGAGGCAGAGAAGAAAAGATTTGTGGAGAAATGAAGAAACAGAAGTGTATTAGAAAACAATTATTCACAAGACAAATTATCAATGTTTCCCATTTTCCTTTCTCTTCTACCAACCTTGTGGTCCTACACAAACTTGGCATAGTTGTGGTTGGATAATTCAAAATCATTATGAGGCTCCCCATGTGATGTATGTTCTCTTGCTTCCAGTGATTTCTGTTTCATAGAAATGGACAGTGAAAATACTCCAATGTTTGCCTTGGGAGAGTGAGAAGATTTGTTTGAAGGATGTCAGGGATTGTGTGTGTGTGTGTGTGTGTGTGTGTGCATGCACATGCATGCGTGATCTTTATTCTCAAGGGTCTCCTTCTTGGTTCTGCACCAGTGTCTCCTTAACCACACAATCCTCCTTCCTCTTACTCTGGGTAAACAACCTTTTCAAATTTTTGCCTAAGTAACAATATTAATAGAGACACTAACATTTTGATGTCTTTTGTCACTTCTTCCTCCTTCCTTTCTGTAATTTTGATTCCACATAGGATGAGAAAAAGAATAGAGCAATGCATTTTCTTTAAACAGAATAACTGGCTTGTATTCATTCATCATTTAATATTTATCCGTTGAGTTTCTATGAGGTGTGGGTCTAGCCACTGGCCTGTGAAAACTACATTGTAAGTGTCTCTATTAAAATGCTGTTCTTTGGTGTCTAGATTCCTCTTTATAGTTTGATATTTGTGTTAACTTGTTCTCAACTTTTATGTGCTTCCTCATTGTGTCTGGTCGTTTTTAAAAAAGGCAGGATTTTCTAAACCATGGTCTGTTGAATGCCATTAGCTTGTGAGATGTTAATGGGTAAAATAAAAAAAATCCTGTAGTAAAATAAACTTGGCACTATAGCACACCCTCTAATTGTCAAGGAAATATAGGGCAATATTAGAATAGTCAAAGTTCTGAGAAGTTATGCAGCAGAGCAGAGTAATGCAGCAATTTAATATTGTCTAATCTAGCACTTATCAAACATTTTTGATCTCGGAACTGAATTTGGAGAACATCTATGATACATCCAGTTGGATTCCCGGTTTCAAAAATGCCACTTTAGATCCTTATAACTAACAAGTGCCAGTGGGTTCACACTCAGCATAACACAAATGATGGTACTTATGACAAGAAGGTGTCCTTAGAAAGGACATAGGTAGATAGATAGGTGGATAGACAGATAGATGCTATGCACTAAGTTGAGGGTGCCTCAGCTATCAGTGCTATCACTTAGTTTTAGTACATTTCAGATGTTGAAATTATGCTAAGCCAGATTTGGTAATGACCAAAAACATGTAAAAGGTAAAATCTTTTAAAATTATAATTTTTGAGCCACGGCTATGCCTGCTTGTCAAGAAACTTATATTTGATCCCATTTTCTCATTTTTGAAGTGAGAAGTAATACCCAGGGAGAATCATACCCAATTCATAGAGTCCTTTGGAAGATTAAATGGCAAAATTTATTTTAAAAGCATCAGTACAGGGCTCAGGTTATTGGAACGATTCAATAAAAGATCATTTCTTCCTTCTAGCCTGCTTTCCTGCATGAAACACAAATCTCTATGGCATCGTATTTTCTCCTAAGAAAACATTGTTAAGAAAAGAAATCCAAATGTGAAAACTAAATTGCAAAACAAAATAGATTTATTTTGTTTCACAAATATTTACATTGTTCTTATTATGTGCTAGGCATTGTTCTAAGAATTTTAGAAAAATTAGCTCATGTAACTCTTGCAGCAACTCTATGAAGGAGGGATTATTATCATTCTCATTTTAAAGATGAGGAAACTGATGAATATTATTTGCTTGAGACTGCACCAGAGATTTCCCCCTTATTGTGGGGGAACATAAGGTATAGCTTAAAACAGCAAGCATCAAATGTAGCAGATATATACTGCTAAAAATTTTAATGGAGTATCAAACTATAAAGAAGCTTGGATTTTAAGTATCTCTACACAGGGCAAGAAGTTAGGAGACCAGGTGGCATACTGCATATTCACGCATGTGTGTTTCTGTATGTAAAATCCTTCAATGTGTAATGCATTTAACACATGGCAACTACTTTATACATATAATCCAATATTATTTCATTATCTGTGTGTCCTGGTTGGTCAATAGATGCTACCTGGGGAAATTTGGGAAGATTTGTTAAGCAAGAGGCTTTCTCTTTTCCCCTTCCATTTGAATATATCTTATTTCTCTTCTCAGAATTTCCTGCAACTCTCCAAAGATTATTCTTCCATTGAAAGAGATCCTTGAATGGTTAATTGTCCATAATCACCCAGCTAGAAAGAGGCAGACTGAGGATTGTATATCCAGATACACATGACTAAAAAGCAAAACTAGAAAATCACCCCCCTTCATTACACTTGCTGTTTCATGTTCAGGACTTTTTTCTCCCCGGTTCCTTACCCTAGCATGCTTCCTCCAAACTGGAAATAATAGGACTATGTATTGGAAGAGATAGAGCTTTTCATTGGAAGAGATACTAGGGGTACAGTGTCTATCCTCCTTATTTATGACTGAAAGCACAGACATGAGAGAGGTGAAATCGCATGAGGACTAGAAGTCATTTTATCTTTCCAAGTTCAGGGCAATTCATTCCTCACTGTTGTGAGCTTTGGATTAGTTTATATTAAAACAAATAGCAAAATGTTTCAACAACACAGTATAAACCTCATAGAATGTTTACCACATGAATATGTGTTTATTTTTAAAAGCCAGAAAAGTCATTAAGGAACTTAAAATTCTGGCCTCCAATTCTGATAATTTGTCTCTTGGGTACTGACCATGTCTCTGTACATCCTGCAGAATTCAGAATGCTCTGTTGGCCCCACAAATGGACCTGCTTTGCTCTATCTTGATAGTAAGCTGTGAGACCAGTTTGAATCATGTTCAAAGTAGACAGATAGCACAATTATTACAATAATGTGCATAATAAAATTCTATAACTAGGTAATCTCTTAACAGACCATCATGTATCTGGCCTGTCAACTGTTTCCACTCATATGACATGACAGATTTCCTTTCTGCCTTTTCTCTGTTTTTTAATTTAAACTTTGTCTAAACTGAAAGAAGGTCTTCTGTGTTTGAAATTTACAAAAAGACCCAAGAAATCTAGATGAACAATTTAATTCTATTCAATTGAATTCATCAGAAGAAGTGTGTGGGTAAAATGTGAAGTTGAAGATTTGTGTTGCTAACTTTTAACTTAGTGACGTAGAAATGTCAAATGCAGTGATTACTCAAACATCTGTGGAAAGGATTAGTAATAGTGTAGGTAGATACGGCTAAGGACTCCTTGGTTTTGATTGTAGTAATTCTATTCTATGATTTTATGAGTTGCTTGGCTGAGACCTCACTATCATGTATAATCTGTCTTCTTTCCTTAGTAGGGTTGTTAATTGTACTAAGGACCTGTGAGAATAAATGCAAATATACTTGTCACATTTTTTCTTTTAAATATTCTTTAGTATATATCATTGGTTAGTCCTTTGCTCAGTCCTTTGCTCACAACAGCATTGCCTAGATTCAATATTCCAAGTGGAAAGATGGGTCAACTTAAAGAAAACACTGGGTTTAAAATCTAGCTCTGGAAATTGTGAGCTGTGTTACCTTGGATTAGTGATTTACCCTCTCTGAGACTCAGTATTCTCACTGACAGATGAAGAAGGGTAAGTGAGGCCTATCTGATAGAGGCGTGAGGACTGACTGAGCAATATGTGGTTTGGCACAGGACCCTTCTGAGTTGGTTCTACAAATATACATTTTTTTACCTTAAAGGAGAGAAAAGTGAAATAATTTCAGCAAAACTAAACTATGAAAAGACTTGAATAAATATGTCACAAAGGAGGCTATCCAAATGGACAATCTACTTGTGAAGAGCTATATAACCTCATTAATTACTGCAAAAAACCTGCAATGGTATAACACTACATACCCATTAAAATGGCTAAAATGAGAAAGACAAATTCAAGTACTAGTAACGATGTGAAGCAAACTGCTGGTGGGAGTATCATTTGTTGTGAAAACTTTAAAAACTTTTTAGCATTGTTTATTAAAGTTGAAGATATGTGTCTTTTATGACCCCAAAACTCTACTTGTATGTATACCTGTAACAAAAATGTTTAAAAATGTGCACCAAAATACAAGCATGATTGTATTTAGAACAATATTGTTTTCCATAGTATAAAACTGGAAATTACCCATGTGTTTGACAGCAGTAGAATGGACATGTTGTGGTATCCATTATATAATATGCCTATATTGAATATTATATAACAATGAAAAAGATGAAGATCTTTGACATGCAACAACCCAGACACATGTCACAAATGTAATGTTGAGTGAAAGAAGACAAAGGTAAAAGAGTGTATATTGTATAATTGCATTTATAAAAGTTTCCAGAATAGGCAATTTATAGTCTTTGAAGTTAAGCTACTAATTATCTTGTGATGAGGATGAGGTTGTGACTTGGAGGGCTCATGGGGGTGTCATCTAAGATACAGGTAATTATTTATTGATTTGAATGTGTTACATAAGTGTATTTATGCTGTAAAAATTTATTGTGCTGTGCATTATAAAATTATAATTTGCATTTTTATGTATGTTATACTTCCATGAAAGAGTTTAACTTAAAAAAAACCCCACAATCTAAACCACGCTAATGACCTTCAAATTCTACTAGGTGGAGTTAGTAATTACGATTCAGTGCACCAGTGGTCAGTAGACTATTGATTTCACTTCCTTCATTGTTTACATTCTCAATAAGGGAGAACTTTTTCTATTGCTTATTGTAAAAAGACCTTTTTTTTGTGATGTTATGTTCATCCATAATAGATTTTTAATATTCCCAGGATCTCTATTTTTTTCTTCTTTCTGTAATTATCTTTTGTAAGATTAACCAGTCCTTATCAAAGGTAATGCAGTGAGGTTTCTGTGGTGGAGATTACTGGCACCTAGGAAGAGCTGAGATGTTTTGGAAACAAAACCTGCTGCACTGTGTGATTTACAGGCCCTGTTTTTGGAAAGCAGTTTGTTTTATTCTTTATATCATTCTATTATTTATATATGGCTGCAGAACAAGTGAAACGTATAGTCTGGTTATTGTCAGGATATGAAGGAAGCCAAAACAGTGTGGAAATGTAATTTTGTAAATTCTTTCATGTGACAGTTGTAAGCATCATTTTTTCGGAGTGTGTATACAGTGTGCTTGGATATCCTGTCTTGGGGAAGAGGCGCTGTCACCTTCTAAAGGAAGAAGAAATAAAATCAGCTCTGGAATTACGCCAAATTATGTTAGGTCCACCTCTTGGTAGTGCCAATGTATTCAGTTTACAATCTCCAGTGATTCTTAGGACAAAATGTCAGGAAATTTGACCCTGGTGTTCTGAAAGATAATTCCACTTGCAGAAAACTCATGATTTATTTTCCCTCTTTGATTATTAGTTATGTATTTCATAACATAGTAGAAAATATGGATTTTACCAGGCCAGTTTGCCAGTGTGGCAGCCAGTCAAACACACAACCAATTCTAAAATACTTCAAGTTCAAAAACCTCTTTGGAAATTGGCATTCTCAATTAAATTAAATGTTAAATTTAAATTGTGGTTCATTACACATGTGCTTTAGGAACACCTTTTAGCTAGTAATATTTAACTTTATTAATATCCCCGGTCATATTCTAAACAACTATCTTTTCAATAACCGTTTTTAACAAAACAGTATTTCATTACATAGAAACATTGCAATCACAGAAATCTAAAACAAGCTGGAAAAATTAGTTTGTACATTGACTTAGTCTCAAAATCCCATGCAGGCATAAAAAAGACTCAGATTGTGAGAGTACTGAAGTTGAAAACAAAATTCCCTCCACAGAGCCTGGCAAAAGTGCAGCATTGCGTTTTTTCCCCTGTTGCCAGATCAACCCTGGCTATGGGCTTAATGTAAATATTCAGTTTCCTTACAAAAATCATTTCATCATATCGTCAATGTTCCCAATAGATGTAATAAGTTTCCATTTCATTGTGAATTCTAAATAATGAGCGCAGGTAAACCTTTGAGGTTCAGCTTGGCTTGAACCAGGATACACATGATTAAATGCTTATTCAAAACTCTTTCATCTGGAAGTCTTACAAGAAGGCTTGTTTTTGTTTTACTGCCTTTCTTAAAGTGTTTCAGTATTTCCAGTTTGACTTCCATCTCAGACCAGAAGGTGAAAAGACACTGGAAATGATTGCTCTTTCAGTGAATTTCAAAAGAAGTTCTGGGTTTGATTTTGGGTAAACATTTGGCTTTGTTTTCAATTTTCTGACCTGGATGGCTCAGCCTTTTGAGGTATCTTTATAATAGATATAATTTTATTATTCTGATGGTGACTATATTTGCAAAATAAATTAGAGAATTGAGCCAATTATCCACATAGTTCAAGCTGGAAGGTCATTTCGTCTTAATATTGCATGAAATTGAGCATTTGGGAAGGACATTTGTTTTAACGATTGCTTGAATTCTTCACTTTGTATGAAAACAACTTTCATTGCTGATAAAATTATTTCATATAGTTTTTTTTTCTCATATATGGACTGAAGTCATTATTGTATAAAAAAGCTTAGAAAATCTCAAGCAATTAACCATTCTTCTACTTTAATATATTTCTCCCTCAGAGATCATTAAAATGTTGGAGAAGGTTATCATTAACTTGCTTCTTTCTTTTAAGTGAGATGATTTCATATAGCTTTTTTTTTTAACATAAAGTAAGAATATTCTAAGGAGTTGTGTATATGCTATGAATAAAATGATGTAACAGATGCGGTGTCTCAGGTGATCAATGGCATAGCAATAGATAATGGTGAAACAGGTAATGGTAATTTTTTTTTTTTTTTTTTTTTTTTTTTTTTTTTGAGACGGAGTCTCGCTCTGTCGCCCAGGCTGGAGTGCAGTGGCGTGATCTCGGCTCACTGCAAGCTCCGCCTCCCGGGTTCACCCCATTCTCCTGCCTCAGCCTCCCGAGTAGCTGGGACTATAGGCGCCTGCCACCGCGCTCGGCTAATTTTTTGTATTTTTGGTAGACAGGAGGTTTCACCGCGTTAGCGAGGGTAGTCTAGATCCCGTAATCTCATGATTCGCCCGCCTCGGCCTCCCAAAATGCTGGGATTACAGACGTGAGCCACCGCGCCTGGCCGAAATAAGTAATTTCTTACAACAAGTTTCAGAAAGCTCTCACCAACAAGAAATTTCAGCATTTACTATTAATTTGGAATTGTCAATTATTAAGAAATCAACCCTTAACTCTTGGAAATGGTAACACATGAAAACATAGATTCATACAATATTTAAAGTAGATATTCTCTTAACCACCTCATCAGCTAGTCACACTAATCATGAATGAACTGTCAGATACTTTTCCAGGCAGTGATGAGCAGCTTTCAGTACTAAGAGTTACAGGGAATATATTTTGGTGGAGGGAGCTCTGCCCTGGGTAGTGTGCTGCAGAGCCATCAGAGGATAAAATGGGGATGCCACACACCAGGGGACACACATGACCCAAAATAAAGAGGAGGGATTAGAGGAAGTCGTGGGTACCATATTTGGTAACTTCTTAGCTGGCTCTACATCAAAGAATGTAAATTTAGCTTTACTTTAAGTAGCTTGATCATCCAAAATAAAATTATCCCAATGATAATGCCCCCGTATGCTTCTTTTATGTGTTTCTATGCTGTTATAATGTGTATATTGATTATACTACACAAATAACTTTTGGAGTGTTACACAACCTTTATCAATACTCCTTTAGCAATACCTTAATCAATATTCCCCTTAAAAGGACATGAAATAGAATTTATTCGAATCAATGCTAACATGCTCTTATTTTAGGGAGACTTTTTTCCTTTTCTGGTTATTTCATTGGGTGTCTTTTAAATAACGTTTTTGCCAATTTTCTTGTCCCGGTGTATATTATTATTTTGGGTTTCAGGAGTTCTAATACATACTTTGTTAATATTTCAGTTGTTCATAACTTCCCCCGTTCAACATTCAGGCCTCTGATATTTCAACGTTTCAAAATACTGCCTTCAACTTTGTGCAACGCTGGCTATAAAAATACACAAAATGATAGAACTTTATTTCCAAAAAAATAAAATATGTAAGATGTTAATAAAATATTATTTCAAGGATAAATAACTAAGAGAAATGCTTTGATTAATAATATGAAGAAAAGATGACGAATAAATGTTTGCATCATGTAACATTTAAAATAGAATTCTTTGTTTGGTTCTGAGAAGTTCAGTCATAAAATGCTTGCATGTATTTCCTTAGTGTTGAAACCCAGCTATTTCACTCTGATGGAAAAAATTCCACTGGTGATATGAATTCCTGAGCTTAAGGATAAACTATTAGATATGAAACCTCTAGAGATGATGAACTAGTTAGGCTTTTAGACTAAATAAATACTTTCATGATGGTTTGTGGAATGCAGCAATCAAAGGATTTCCATTGCTTTCCTTGGGAGATGGGTATCTTTTTAAGGATCCCGAAGGCAGCCTCTTACAACTTCATATCAATCAACCAAAAAGTAAATTTTTCTTCTTTTCCAATTTTGGTTTCTAATAGTTATTATTTTGGAGTCATATTCATTTTTGCTCAGGAAAGCAACAAGAGCTGTCTTTTTAGGGTGAATGCCAACTAGAGCTATGGAATAATAATATCACCCTATAAAGTTAATTATATTTATTTTGTAGCTTTAATGCTATTCTCTCACAGACCTCAATGCTATTTATGGTGAGGTGATAATAATAATATGTTACACTTATTGAGCAATTACTATATAGTAAGTACTGTGCTAAGCACCCTTTACATGCTTCCTCATTTAATTCTCACAGCAATCCTACAGGCAAGTATTTAAGTACTTGTATTAGAGAACTTAAGTAACATCTCAATGTCACACCCTTAGACAGTGGCAAAGCCAGGATTGGAATTCGGGCAGTGTATGTGATTCTAGCGTCCATGCTTGCAATTACCAGGTTATACTGCCTGATAACTGTACCATTTATGGCTGTCTGAAAACTCAAGAATTAAGTGGGTCATCAAATTAAGAATTTTATCAAGAGGGCTGAAGACTTGGAGAAAAAGGAAAGGGGAGAAAACAGAAGTAAAAACATAAACAAACAAACAAACAAAAAAACCAAGAAGTAGTTTCCAGATCTCCTGAGCTGGGTTAGAGACTCCTATTCATCCACTGCTGGACTGTGCTAGCATGGTCTTCAGGTAGAAATCCTTTTGAACATTCCTTAAAGCACTTATGAAATGTGTCAGCACCTGAAATATGGACAGAGGCAGAAGTTTCCTCCTGCACGGGAAGGCGTGAAGGTGGCATAGTTGTGATTTGTGGATCTCTCCTGCATCTTTCTATGCTTAGGTCATGGGGTTGGTTGGGGTAGGAGGTTCCAGATTCCATTACCCTTAGAAGGAGACTCAATGGCACCTGCCTTTACTGGCAGTTGTCACTCTTTCTAATGGGAGTGGGAAAAAAGTGGTGCTCATCCATTTGGCGTCTTTAATTTCTTCTATTCTGTGAGTCTTTAATTCTTCATGTTTTGGGTTTTCATTTATAAAACTCCTCTGGATAACAAAAAACAATAGTAATATGGTGAATCTCTCCAATAAACATTAAAAGTCTTCACCACTGTCTGTATAGTACAAATTCTAATTGAAAAAGTTTAATTTAGCAGAGAGGACTTTCTTTACCTAAGATTCTATAGAGTTATAAAATGTCATCTTCTAGTATATATTTTAAGTAAGAAAATTCTTTCTACATTTCTAACAAATAATGTAAGAGATTTTGTAAAATGTTGATAGCAAGTGATGCTGGAATTATAGGATCAAAGTAAATATTTTTAAATTCTGATCTAATACTGTAGCAAAGTAATTTATTAAAACTTTAAAAATTATTTTGTGTTGTTGCATTCAGTAATCAGTACAAAGTACTCATAATAATTCATAATAAACTATCAACAAAGGCGAACTACTCAAAAATCAATAAAATACTACACAGTATGAACATCTACTTCTATAATCACTTACATTATTAATAATATTATTTTGAACCAAATTTAAGCAAAGCCTTTGTATTAGTTGATTATAATTCAATGTAGCAGAAATTTTACCTATATCTACTTAATTGTACCTATTTACTACATACATTTTTGAAGTGATGATCGTTGATTAACTTTATATATTGTAGCTTAATATTCTTTTGTATAAAACTGAAGTGATAAACTGGGGATGAAACTTAAGGTCCTGGATCATTACCTTTTTCAAAGAATTAGCTTTTTTGGGTGAAAAATGCTTTTTAGTTTTCCTTGAGGTTAAGTAAGTTGAGGGTTACAGCTGTCACGGGACCAAAACAAAGGTAAAAGATAGAGGGCACATGGGTCTACATTTTAGAGAAGAGGAAAAGAGAAGGCATGACGAAATATCAAGTGGTTAATAACAGCAAATAAGACAATAACACAGGCCTTGTGTCTTGTACAAACCACAAAATGATGTAGTGAATGGAGACTTTATATTTTTTAGCCTAAAATATTTGGATAATTTATGTGAAGTCTTGTTTTGATCTATTCTGTTTTGTTGCTTAAATTATCTGTATAATTGATAAAATTATTAGCTCAGCTTTTGTGGGAAGATGTAGTCCACAAGTTGAGACAGAAATGCTAATTTGGGACACAAAATTAGAAATAAAAGTCCTAAGTTAAAAAATATTGAAGTACATGCAACATTAAGAAGTTTATATTTTGGCAGCGGGACCTGGTTGTAATCTGTTTTAAAATAAATAGATTGTGTACAGCTGTCCCTATATCCCTGGCGAAATGATGATTTAATGTTGATTAGGAGAGAAAGCCTTTGAAGTGAGTGAGGCAGCAGCCCCGAGTATGTCTTTAGTGATCATTATCAGTCTTTTCCTGAAGGATGACTTGGTGCCAAAAGCTCTTTTCTCGCAACTGGTTAAGGTGGATTCAGGAGCGAAGGCTTTGTGAGTCTGAAAAGGCCCTCTTATTCACAGACCTCTGGTGTCTTATTCCTTTAGGATCGTGAATGTCTGAGAAGAAGCAGATGCAGCCCTTTTCACAGAAGGGCAAGGTCCGCAGCTCCTCGGCATCATGGCATTATTTATTCATCATGAGAGCCGCGAGTGAACATGCACCCTGCAGAAAAATCAAATCAGTGTTCGGTTTCTCGAGCAGCTGGGTTTGGCAGAGAAAAAGCATTTGGATCTAACTTTGGTAACCGGACAATTATAGGCGTTATTAAATTGGAGATGCAAATGAGTAACCATGTTTTCTTCCGAGTTTGTTGTATTTCGCTTGTAGTGCTTAAATTAAAACCAGCTCAGCATTTGTAAAAGCTGATTCCTGAAAGCTTAGAAAAGTTCTGTGCTTGTCTATATACTAGTAGTTTCACTGACAACATTTACATATTAGTTAACCTCAGAGGACCAAATCTGCATTTATTGATGTTTACAGGTTTAAATGTATTTAGCGCTAAAGTCATTGTGTCCTTAGATACCTAACACTGAAGATTTGCTCACAAGTGGAGATTCAGACAGAATAAAACACACAAGCTTAGAAATGTTAATAAGTATCTCTATGTATTATAAAAATACCTATAGATAATTTAAAGCCTGAGTAATTTGTATATATATTTCCTGATTAGTGGAATAGACTAATATTACATCATATTCCAGAACTTTTTATAAATTGCCTAGTTTTGAATTTCAGTTCTTCCATTTACAAACTCCGGGATCTTGCATAGATTATTTTACCTCAGTGTCCTCACTATAAAATAGAGACAATAATAGTGGTACCTCTTAAATTGTTGAAAGCATTAAACAAATTAGTATATGTTAAATAAATTAATACATATGCTTAGGATAATAACTGATAGCAATTACAGTTCTGTAGATGTGTGTGTGTATATGTATACATTGAATATAGTTTTATCAAACAGTAAATTGGCAAATAATAATCCCTCATTATCTATCTGTCTACATTTTCCTCCATATTTCAGTTCAATAAAGTTATAGTTTTGAGCAAATGTTGTTCACTTTGTAGTCCACAACGCTTATCATTTTGTGTTGATACATGCTGGCATACATTTTGTAATAAATATTGTGACTTTTAGACTGTTCAATATCTATCCTGATTTGACGTGTCCAAAATTCAAAGCTTGAGAATTTTTTGGCTAGTATTTTATCCACACATCCTTATTATTGGAATTCTACTACAATGCATGAAAAACAATAAAGAATTACTTAATGTAGGTAAAATCATAGGAAAGAAAAACTGCCAAGCCAGACAGCAGGAGAGCAGCCCCAGGCTTTCTGTCTTCTGCCATGGACATCCACCGTCACACACGCCACACATGCCACACACGCCGTCTTCACCAAGTTCAAATAATCTATCCCCACTAAAATTCCTTAAAGTGATTGGCTCCTTTATTCAGGCTCTGTTCATGGGGCACAAATCTCTCCTATACATTTTAAGCATTTTTCAATGTCTTACTTTTATGTAGTTTATTTCTTGTCCACAACAACTAACCTCCCTAATTAATTTTTTCCCATTTGCAACATTTTTGGCCTCCTCTCTAAATTTGTCATGACTCCATTCTACTTTCACTTTCAGATTAAGCTTGAAGCGTATTACGATGTAAAATCCCATCCAAGAAAGTGTGTATTGCTGAGCTGTCTACAAGATGTGCTTAAATTGTGGGATACCAAGCATTTTCTTATGTACAAATGGAAACATTTTAGAATTATATGCAAATTAAGATATTAGCTCGTCTGGACTCCCTTTGTGGGCAAGTGAAGAGAGGCTGCAGTTTAAATCTGCGCGCCACTCGTGGCAAATGTGATGTTCTACGAACAGCTCTTAAAATTACTGTCTGTAATATTATTAACTTTTAGTATGATTCTTGGATTTCTCAGTGATTTCTCTTAATGATATCACATACTTTTGTGTTTTCATGTGTGCCTCATAAAATTTGATTTCATTTGATTTATTTAGCATTTTAAAAATTAATTTAAAATGGAAGTTACTTTACTCTTATTAACCCCTTTTACATTTTTATATGTTCTAAAGAAAACCCAAATTATTATTTTAAAAATACATTCAATATGGAATTGAGGCTTATTATCTCAACAAATACATTTTATTTAAGAGATATACATTGGAAGATGATTCAGACCTTCTTTGTTTTAGCTAGATGTAAAGGATAAATGATTTTTTAATTATCCAATGATTTTAAAAAAAGGTTCAGCAATACAAATTCCACATCTGCTTCAACTGCAGACATATAAAACCAGTGTGACAAAAAAAGGATCATTAAACAATCTGATTTTCTTGTTGGGAGGGTTTAATGCTGTTGGGCATAGTATTAAAATGTAGAATTTGATAGCATGTCTTAAACTTTTAATGATGTGTTCATGAATATAAAACATGCTTCTCCCAGTGACTTTATGGCTTCTTCTCTGCATAATTAGTGGTATCTGTTTTATGAGCTTACTGTTTTTTCCTTGATCCCATGAAAATGTGAAACCACTGTAATGATTTACACCATTCCAGAGCTTTAAAGATACGAGCTGTTTCTTAAAATAAATAACAAAAAAAATCCAGAAGTATAATCCTAGAATTAAAGTCATGGTGGGAACTTTGAATGTTAAAAAACAAACAAACAAGATTTGTACAGAAATACATTTTCAACATTTTGTTTGGTAATATCTGACTTTTAATAAACACTAATATAGAATATATTCACCATACATTACTTACACAAAGCTCTCCTCTTATTATGTATATATTTTTCTTCCTCATGGTTGAAACATTTGGGAAAAATCTCTTTGGAAAAATGTTGTATGAATAATTGTTTGTATCATTTGCAACTTTGGGAAGTTACTAATTGAAGTAACAAAGAGATATTCATTACTGAACACTAAAGATCCACAAAACTCCAAGTAAATTATATTATTAATTCATTTAAAGTTGTCATTAGCAGAAGAACAAAAGAGTGTCTGTACTGTTGACTTTTAGACTTAAACTGATTATTTTATTTGTCATAATAGAGTGTATAATATCTAACCAAATATAACTTTGTCATATTGCCTCAATAACTGAAATAATCTTGATCTTTTTAATTATTTCCATTACTTGGTATCCTGAAATGTTAACTTTCTCAATGATCCTTAATTATTTTATGTTTTTTTTCTTAGTTTGATTACTAGTAGGAAAATTTTATACATGAATAAATTATATGTTATATATTCATGTAAAAATTGTATCCAAAGAGGAAAATAACAAATAATTGGCATAAGTTGTATATATGTTTGGATTATTGCTAAGCTTTTTCTGTTGCTGTTGAAATGGAGCTGTGGATGTATATCTCAGAAGAGTGTGCATCATCAACCAGGTTTCCCACTGTAAAACAATTGGCTTGAATTCTCTTCTTTAATTGGATTGACTTTTAGAGTATAAATTGATCAGTTATTTGATGCCTCATGCAACCTATTTAAGCTTAAAAAAGTTTTTGTGGCTAAGGTAAGTAGTTATTTCTTAAGGTAACTGAGTTAGTAAGAAGATACCTAAAGAACAGACTTAAAATGTTGTGTTTTCATTATATCCACTAAAGAAACATAGCACTCTAATTATTAAATTTTAAAATAGAGACATTTCGACATCAGTGATTCTTATAATTTGAGGATTTGCATTACTTTCCTTCTGTTTTAGTAAATAATTTGTTTTAAAGTTATCTTGAAGTTGCTTGGTAGAAACAATCACAATTGTAAGAAGTGGAGCAGACGTCGCTTTAAACAACACAAGCGCGTTAATGACTGTAAAGCAAATATTGGAAATGCGAATCTATTTTCTACTTGGATTCTAGTGAAGATGATTTCCAGTGGAAAAAATCATTTCCAGTAAGTTGAGTTAAAACCTTTTTGATGTATAGGTCATTAAGATAGAAGTATGGCCCACCCATTCCAGCTGTCTATTCTTGGAAGTATTTTAAAACATTTTTTGCAACATTTCTCCAGTTTTTGTGCTGTATCAACCAAAGGCAATGTTCCAGTGCCCGAAGCCAAAAAGATCTCTTGCTTTTACATTAACAGCTTGATTTCCACCCATCATTTATTTGGAGTTTTACTATAATAGCACATTTACTAATAGCACATCTGAAAGTTTCCCCTTTGAAATTTAAAGAGATTACTGTCCTACATTTATTTAAAGGAAACATACTCCAAATTTAGTGACATTAAGATCAAACAAATTTGTATGAGCTTTTATTTTTTGGCTCCAACCTACAAGAATTTATTTTACTACTCTTTAACCCCTTTCTATATGAACATTTAGTAGTCATTGTTCACGTTCACTGCAATACTCCTTCAATCCATCCAGTTCCTGACCTTAGATCCTAAATTAGCAGTTTTAACTGTGATTTGAGAATCAATAAGGAGAAAGAGAGATGCATTGCAAGTGGAATTTGGGTTCAGTTGTAGTTGAAGTGGTAGAACTCTATAATAAAATAATTATCCTCAGATCACTCACACCTTGGGTTCAAATGCAAATTTAAATGATAGAAATGATTTACATTTAGTACCTTATGAGGTTTTAATTTTAGCCAGTCCTTTTTTGTTTTATTTTGTTTTTGTTTTTGTTTTGAGACAGAGTTTCACTCTTTTTGCCCAAGCTGGAGTGCAATGGTGCAATCTCGGCTCTCTGCAACTTCCGCCTCCCGGGTTAAGTATTCTCCTGCCTCAGCCTCCCGAGTAGCTGGAATTACAGGCATGCAACACCACGTCTGGCTAATTTTTTTTTTGTATTTTTAGTAGAGACAGGGTTTCACCATGTGGTCAGGCTGGTCTTGAACTCCTGACCTCAGGTGATCCGCCCACGTCAGGCTCCCAAAGTCCTGAGATTACAGGCGTGAGCCACCGCGCCCTAGCCAGTCTTTTCTTGTTAAGCTACCATATTATCTCATTTCCTAATATGTACCAGTTTCCTCTCATACAAAGTTCGTATGTATTAAAAACATACTCTTCCATCACACATATGCTTTTTAACTTTTCGAATTCAGTAATTATTTTTGGAACAGCTCTTATATTCAATTTTTTAAGCACTGAAAAAGATGTTGAAAAAAATTACAAAAGTTACCTTCTTGTCAACACTGATATGAAGTCACAAACCTGAGCTCGGACCTCCTTTTCCCCAAGTAGCAGCCTAATGAACAATGCACCAAAATTTCCCAATAGTAAGTTAGAGAAGTAGAACCATGTCTTAGTCTTATGCAGCATCTATTGCAGTGTCTGGCACATGGTACATTTTCTTTTTTTTTTTTTTTTGAGATGGAGTCTCGCTCTGTTACCCAGGCTGGAGTGCAGTGGTGCCATCTCGGCTCACTGCAACCTCCACCTCCCAGGTTCCAGCGGTTCTCCTATCTCAGCTTCCTGAGTAGCTGGGATTACAGGCGCACACCACCATGCCTGGCTAATTTTCGTATTTTTGGTAGAGCCAGGGTTTCACCATGTTGGTCAGGCTGGTCTCGAACTCCTGACCTTGTGATCTGCCTGCCTCAGGCTCCTAAAGTGCTGAGATTACAGACTTGCGCCACCACGCCCGGCCACATGGTACATTTTCAATATATTTCTGGCTCATTAGTGTATGAATAGTGTAGTTTGTTTATCTTTGTATCCCTTGAACAAGCTTAGTGCCCATAAGGGCTTATGTGGAATAATCAATATACCCACCTGATAGACCCACAGAACTATGTGCAGTTCTCTTGGAACCTCATGATGTCCCACTTTTGTGCATTTTATTCCCCCAACCTGGAAGAAAGCACCTTTCCATGCCACCTTAACTTCTAAACATTATCCTACTCTCTTCTTCAGAAATTACTCCCAAATTCACACCTTTTGAAACCTTATATTTTATTTGAAGAAAAACTAGAAAACTATGCTTATTAATTGAGAAAATCTTCCTAGACTGAGAATTACATGAAAGCAGGGACAAACCATTCAAATGGCCATTTGAAGTGGTGGCTCAGGGCACTGCTAGCCCACCATGGGATGGCTGTGGTTGATCCATCCACCAGATACACTCTGCTCTCCAGCTGCACAGAATGAAGATCTCTCTCACATCCCTCAAAACCCATGACGGGAACCAGAGGTTGATGGTAGACTACTATGAGCACCTAATATTTGATGAATGAGAAGAAAAGAGGCCATGATACATGAAAATGGCCCATACTCCTCTAGACTTGGCATCTAGTGAACCCCAAAAGCCCTACATCATTAGAACCTCTTGAATTCTGCATATTTTCTCACATATCTGGTCTTTCTTCTCTTAATTGTGTGACCTGTCTTATAGGACTGTTTCCTGATTGCTGCTTCAGCACCTTTGGTTGGTGCCTGGCTAGGGCCAAAGGCACACCACATGGATGATGGGCTTTGAGTAAGGAAGGACAATTAACAGGAGGGTATTTTGGCTGGGCGCGGTGGCTCAAGCCTGTAATCCCAGCACTTTGGGAGGCCGAGACGGGCGGATCACGAGGTCAGGAGATCGAGACCATCCTGGCTAACACGGTGAAACCCCGTCTCTACTAAAAAATACAAAAAACTAGCCGGGCGTGGTGGCGGCGCCTGTGGTCCCAGCTACTCGGGAGGCTGAGGCAGGAGAATGGCGTGAACCCGGGAGGCGGAGCTTGCAGTGAGCTGAGATCCGGCCACCGCACTCCAGCCTGGGCGACAGAGCCAGACTCAGT